>NW_010255873.1:28333-38756 GCF_000690775.1 Eurypyga helias
AAGAACAACCCTGAAACTTTTACGTGAGTGATCCTTACATCTTTGGTCCTTCTGGTTTTGATGAGGTTTTCTGCTCAGGAAAGGATTTCAGGATTTGACTTGTGCTGGTATTTTCTGCCAGTGATTTTTTTCCGTGTAAATATGAGGTCGCATTGATATCATAACACCAAGAAATCAGTCTTGTGGGCTCATTAACAGGGGACAAGCATCTAAAAATCTACAGGTTTTTGCGGCTAGCCAAGGATTGCAGTGTAGACCCAACTGTAATACATATTGATGCTTGAAAGAAGAAAGAACTTATAAGTTCAGGTGAAGCTGTTTATTCCCATGCACAACACGCTTCATATTATAGCCCAAGAGCTCACAAACTCTGCCATTCAAACAGGACTTGGTAATTCTGAGGAATGCTACAATTTGTCTCTGAAACTACTTTTAGAGACTTCGTGTTCATGTAGCTGTCATTGTCAGATGTTCACAGGAAAATTATTAGGTTATTCCCAAAGAGCCAGGTTGCAATCCGCAGCACTCGGAAGGAGGGACGCTTCCCCAAGCCCCATGAGGCGATGGCTGTTGGTGAGGGCTGAGGACAGGTTGGGATGTTTGTGGAAACTTGTACCTCTGCAGTAGGCATCTCACCATGGTTAATTTGTGTTGTCCTAGGTCCCTGTAGCACTGGGGAATATGAGAATGACACTCAGTGATCTATTAAACTAACCAAATACCTGTCACATGCATTTTGGATGCATGTTTGAGTCACAGAGAGCTCTGATAGTCCAGCATGTTCCCATGCAGGCACATTCTCTGCACTTGCTAAAAGTTTTATGCAAACAAGTAATGTCGATTCTGTTTTATATAAACACAGCAAGAACGTGAACATGAAAATCTGTGTTAATAATAGTCTGACCACAAAGTATTCTATAAGCAAACGGTGGTTTCTTTTCTGTCAACGCAGTCGTAGCTGTCCCGGTGGCTGGGTGGCAGTAAGGTGTGTTAGCCCGTGGGAAACCTGACCTGGGGAGTTCCCAGGCAGACGAACGAAACAAGGCCACGCTGCTTGCCTATCTCTTGGGATAACACTCATACACCTCACTCCGCCAAATATTATCTTCCAAAGTATTGGTGTCTGCTCAGGATCTGTAAAACAGTCAGAAGTAGTGGCTGGATTCCTCAATTGCTTAAAAACTTGGTGTCATTCCTCCACTGAGAGAGGAACCAAAATAACCAGATGCAAAATATTAGCTACCGGCCCTCAGCCATGCCTGGGAAGCTGGCATCTGATGTTCTGTAAATGGGTCATGTGAAGAGACTAGAAAAGCCTGGCCAGCAGAGGTCAGGTATGGATCTGAACAGTGAGAGAGCAAAAGCTGCTCAGAGATATTCATTCAGCTTGATATTGTCTTTCCATATTTGGGGATGGAGTGCTGTTTGGTGCTGGTCTGCAGAGCTGGTCTGCCTGCCCTTGAGTCATTTCAGTTCACTGCTGTCTGTGATTACATTTCCATCATGATGGTATTCGCTGTGTTTCACTTCCTAAGTACATTCTTTAGGTTAAATCTCACATTTTGATTCAGTGATGATATCCCTCCCTTCCTCTGTTCTTTGGGGTTTTTTAAATTTTGTTCTTCCTTCCTGCCTGCCTGCCTGCCTGCCTGTCTGCCTGCCTTCTTTCCTTATCTTTCTGTCTGTCCTTCTTTCTTCCTCTCTCCTCTCTTTTTTATTCTCTTTCTCTCTGTTTCTCTGCCTTTTTTTCTCAGGCTCATAGGCCTCTTTTGTGAACTTGGTACACTGGATGACATAGTTACACCCACGGATTCACCCTCCCTAAAACCCTTCGCAGTTGGACTTGCCACTGCACGTTTCTCTCCTTTCTGAAGCTGAACAAATTGCACAGAAAGAATTGAAACAATTCAGATTTCATTTCTAGCATCTTTCGGCTGCCACAATAATTGAGCATGAGTTATTCTTGACTTACATATTCTGCAGATACAGAGAGCAGCACATGCTGTACAGAGGTGGGAAACTGGGGTGGGTTAGTCGCAAGTGATAAATGCCAGGTTGCTATTCCAGAGGGGCTTGGCACCAAATGGAGCAATGCTGGCATCCTGGCCAGGGCTGTGGCAGTGCCTGGACTGCCTGGACCAGCAGTGCGCACCCAGGCTGCTCAGCCTTTGGGCTTGCAGTGCTTACCCTGCTTCCCAAAGGTTTGCCTGAAAGCAGCACTGAGGAAAAATAAAGACAGTGTGCTAGCCTGAGCATCCACTTTTACATATAGAAGTGGCAGATACTGGTAAATATTGTAGCTGGAAGCCAAAGTAATTTACTTCTTTTACTCCTGATGACAAAAATCAAAATGCTTCTGATCTACAGGGTGGTTTCCTTTACACTAACCTCGATCACATCTGCAGCTCTTTGTATAAATATCTACCAGCAATAGTTTTAAAATTCACATGGTACATTGTACAGCAGCTATTCTATGATTCTATAATTCTATTTCCTACCTAGTTCAAATTCATAGAATCATAGAATCTTAGAATGGTTAGGGTTGGAAGGGCCCTTAAAGACCATCTATTTCCACCCCCCCTGCCATGGGCAGGGACACCTTCCACTAGACCAGGGTGCTCAAAGCCTCATCCAGCCTGGCCTTGAACACTTCCAGGGATGGGGCATCCACAGATTCTCTGGGCAACCTGTTCCAGTGCCTCACCACCCTCTCTGTGAAGAATTTCTTCCTGATATCTAATCCAAACCTCCCTGTTTTCAATGTGTACTCGTTACCCCTTGTCCTATCACTACAGGCTCTTGTAAAAAGTCCTCTCCCAGCACCCTTGTAGGCCCAGCATCTTCTGTAAGACTTTAGGTGAACTATTTTCGGGAAGAGTACTCAGGCCGGGAAAGAAAGCACAGCCCTGTGTGAAGGGCTGCCCCCGACAGATGTTTGCAGTATTCATCGTGAGCATCCTAACAGGAAAGATATTTTTCAATCTAAGTTTCCCATTTAAACCATGTTTTGTTTGTGTTATATAACTTCCAGGCCTCAAGAATTTAAAGAATTAGGAGGAATTAATCTGGAAGAGTAGAACTCCTGTGAGGGTTTTTTTCTGCTGCGAGTCACACTTTCAGAGAGACAGTATACAGTTTTTTGTCTCTCAGAAAGTAAGGTTCAACACAACCAGCAATATCACTTCTTGAAATTTTAGAGTCGTGGCAAGGTCAGGGTGAGAGGGGGAAAAAAGGACGTCAAGACCTGTTGGCTCCCGGTAGATTGTTAAGCTGCTCACATTGCAGCGAGCTCAAAGATGAAAGACAGGTAATTCCACTTTCAAATGTCTTATTATTACTCTGAAAATATTATATATGTATATGTTAGAGTACTGCCCACAGACCTCAACCTACATTGGGAGTGCTTTGTGTAAGTGAGAGGGGGAGAGGCCCTTCTCTGCGGAGCTTGCATTCCAGATAGACAAGAGGGATGAAGGCTAAAGGAGGAAACAAATGGTCAGCTAGGAAAACCCCGTTCTTCTGCACTTCCAGGCTAGTCTTCTGTAGCATGAAGCAGCTGCGAGGCCCCATGGACCTGGCTACTAATAAACAACTCCTGGTTACATATAAAGGTCTGAAAACTGCATTTCTAATAAATACATGAATTGCTGGCTGGACTAATCCAGCATTTTAAACATAGATTGAGTATTTCATTAGGGCTTGTGATAGCATCCTACGCCTTCACTACAAAGGCTGTAGTATGTGCGAAGAACAGGTAATATAAATTACAGAAAGAAACATCTCGGTAAATACCTAATTATACCATTTAAACTGTGTTTGCTGGAGCCCTGGGCTATACTCCTTAAATTTTTGTAAAATGACATTGCACTTCCTCAAAATCCATGCCAGGAGCAACATTAGATCTGTCAACCAGTGAGGGAGGCTTCATTGTCCAAAATTAGAGATGCGTGAAGCCTCGGGTAGCTTTTCACTTTCAGCTGCCCTGCTGTGGTGTTAGAGAGCCTGTGTGAGAGATCCAAAACCCAGCTGTACAATCGTAGCCATTACTTGTGTAACATGTACGATAGGTATCACTAGTACGACATGTCTGGGTCATGCAAATGCAGCAAAGAGCCAACCTGCTTGTGATTTCTTTTGTGCTTTGAGGGCTCTGGAGCCAATCCTGTAGCCTGAACAAATCAGGGAAGCCCTGCCAGCCCAGGCCACTCTCTGAGCTTCAACTCAATTCCCTGCAAAAGTTTCCAGTGCAATGCTAGCTGTATAATTTGTATAATGATCTATTTCTCCTTTGTAGCGCACTTCTCAACATAGTTCTGGCTCTTGAACACAACTAGAACATCTGCTTTTCATGGTTAGATAAATACTCTCAAAGAATCCTTAAATTGGGAATGTTTTGCTGAAAATAATCCCATGGGAATGACTATTACACCTTCTTTTGTGAGAAAAAAAATTGGTTGCAGAGAAGGTGATCAAGTAATGTGTTGACAGGTGAGTCAGAAATGGCCATAAACAAAAGGAATTTTGCCCAGAGAGCCACATAAACTCTTTCACCTTTCCTGCATTTTTAACATGAATAGGAAAAAAATAAAATTCTGAACACATTTTTTTCAGTATTCCCATTAAATGATGCTTTCTCAGTCAAAACACTTGTTTGTTCTCAATTTATCAAAACTGAGCTGAAAAGCAAATACTGCTTCTTCCTAAGACTCACAATGATGGGCCTTAGCTTCGGAGGTCATAAAACAGAGTCAAATATGCTCAGACACTAAAGATGCCTTGGGAAATTTTTGTCAGAAGGGACATAGTATTTTGGGGATGCAAAGTAATTTCAACTGTCTTCCTAGAATCCCGTGCAGATGGAGAGTGATGATAAATCTCTCCACTTCCTCGCATGGTTTAGGGTTGCTGCATGCTGTTTGGACAGCTGCACTTGTCCCATCCCTGAAGGTGGCTGCAAGTCAGTGGAGGAGGAAGCAATCCAAGTATATATCATTCAGAAGTGACGGACAGGATGAGCTATTGGGGTTTTTTTTGCACTGATAAATCCTTGTTTCTGTCAGTGATATTGAACATCCTGTCATGACTGAAGCGTTTCAGCAACTCATCGTAGTGCTCTGTGCATCTGTCATGTAACAGAAAGGTTTCCTGTTCCAGCTCAAATTTCCTAATATACAAATCTCTCTAAACTCCCGTTAAACCCCCTTTAAACCCCCAAAAGACACGTCACATGGAGCAGACTCCACTGCTCTGTGCCTTGGGTAACTTACCAGTTACAGCTTTCCTGCAGGTTCCTAACTGGGGAATTCTTGTAAAATTATTCAGTAAATATGTGATATGTAGCCTATTATTAGAGGGTTTGCATACAGTAAAAACTGTATAGTTGTAATTTTTACCCCATGTTTAGTAGCCTTAAAGGTGTAATGTTCAAAGCCATTATTTATTACCATCATGTTGCTACAAGACTGAAGTCCAGGTAATTCCCTGCACCATGAGCACACCTCCATGCTGAATACCCTTGCAGAGGAACCTCTCAAACACATTGCTTATTTGCTCCAGGGGACCTTACTGATTGACAGGGAACATGTCTGTGGAGCTTCATTTGATTCAATCCATGACTGGCATATGACAGTACATTTCCACAAGTCTGGTTGAGTCTGTGATCGGGTCAACATCCCCATGTTGGTACACCCCCCAGCCTCCTGTGCTGAGTCCCAGCTCACTCTCACCAGCTGTCAGCTTTGCTGTGTCTCACTAGGACTCCTCCTGGGACACATCAGGCAGAGACTCCAGGCAGAATCAACTTCACCTAAATTTCAATGTGTAAAAATCGGTTTTAGGCTCTCCCTGCCATCTGTGGTGTCCAAGGAGTACTCCTAGGGGGTATTTTTCCCATTCATAGAACCACAGAATGGTTTAGGTTGGAAGGGACCTTAAAGACCATCTAGTTCCAACCCCCCTGCCATGGGCAGGGACACCTTCCACTAGACCAGGTTGCTCCAAGCCTCATCCAGCCTGGCCTTGAAAGGAAAATTCAAAGGAAAATGTCAAAGTTAGGTAAGAAAAGTTTCTTGCAACCTCCTATTTTACCTCTAGTGACTTTAAAGGGTGCCCAGAAAAGCAGCTGAGACTTAGGTGATGGATATTACATATCTGAATGTAAGAGGTATGAGATCCATCACCTCTGTCTGTCAGTACTTCATGGAAGCAGAAGCCCACAAGCCCGTTGCTCCTGGCCCTCAGGACACTCACAGGTCCAGGCAGAACACCTGGATCATTTAAGAGAGCTACCCAGGGAAGGTGTGAGTTTGTGGAGCCACAAAATGCATCTACAGGAGCACACAGCAAGTTAGCACTTATGCATAGAGACAGGCAGGTTTTGCATGGGTTTTGTGGATTTTCATCTCAAAGACTGACAAAAAAAGAGATTCAGATGGCATAGGAATTAATAAACTTTATGAATGCTGTGCTAGTTCCACCAGCTCATCTGCTGGAGGCCAGCAGATAAAGCAGTCCTACATCAGAGCCATTCCTGTAATTTTCTCTCTGCTTCTCCCTCATCAGCTCCAAAAGGCAACCACAGCCCCTTCCCTCCCAGTTCCACCACAGAACACCACATGTGAAGAACTAGTTTGCACCAGGCAGTGAACACTTCTTCTCTCGTTGCTCCTTCTTTTAAAACCGCAGCGGATCAGCAATCTTCCGTGGCTGGTCCCGTGCCATCACATTTTCCTTCCTCCTGAAAATCTAGCTCAAAATTGAGGCTAAAAAAATGGCAAATGCGTTTATAAAGTGATATTTGTGATTTAGGGAGTTTGTAGACTCCAAGGTCATTTCCACCAGCTGAGGGAACAGAGGGAGCTGCACAGACTCCTGGGAAAAGGTGAGCTAGAGGGATAAGGCATCGCATCACAGTGTTTGTTGTCGTCTGAGGGCAATATAGAGTATTGAATCCTGGGTTTAATACAGTCTCCTGAAAATCTGCAGAAAAGTAATTTTTCCGTAAAACCCCTTTGGTCAGATATATATTGAATTTCCTACACAGGCAGTGAATATTTCTTCAGTTTAAAGAAACCAGTGAATATATACGATATGCAGGAAGATGCGCAGAGGCTTTACCCTAAAAACTTATCTGACGGTCACAAAAACCCCCGGAAGTCCTAGTTTTAAGAAAGTAATTACAACAAGAAAACAGTACAGCCGTGCTGTCTGTTTTATAGTGTATTTGACATATGTTCGAAGTCCATGTCAACCTAAAAAATCTCCGAAGACTTCAAAGCCATCTATGGTGTACTCTGTTAAGTACTGGCAGTATAAATATTATGGATATTTGGTTCCTGGTGCAATCATTTTGGTATTGGATCCTAAATGAATGAAAATTTTAAATCAAAACCCTTAATTTAATCACACTTATATTTCAAAGATGTTTTAAAATCTGAATCTGGATTCAGATGTGAGGTATGCCACTGTACTGCCAGAGTGGACTTGCTAAAAGTCCCATCATAAATGCCACATACACTTTGGGATATATTGTGATTTAAATCAGAAACTAAAAAGCAATGCAAAAGGTGTTTCTCAAATGACTAATCTAGATAGATTAGCTGTATTTTATATGTAGAGATAAATTCTTTTACCCTACTTTGCAATATTTTATTTGTATCACATGTAAAAGACTATTCTGTGTCATAAAAGAAAGCTCAAAAGGCAAAACTAAGCAAAACTGACCAAAGCTGAAAACCAGGAAAGCCACTGGGGAAAGAGAAAAAAGGAATTCTAGTTATTTTACATAACAGATGGCAGCATAACAGAAAGCAGCTGATGTTGGTAGCCTAAGGGAATTTTCCCGTGTCAGAAGAAAAATAAAATTTAGGATATACAGAAATGCCCATTAAATGACTTTCTTAAAAAGCGTGTTTTATTTACGCATACATGTATGGACATAGACATACAGATGTATACAAACTTGCAAGCAGTTGTATAGACATCTGGTTTTGGAGGGAAAAGAGACTAAATATTATGAAAGAATTATGTTTTACTTACCTGCTACACAGTGTTTATAGCTCCTTTCTTTGCAGCACCTCGTTGTTCTCCTTGTCTACCAAACTCACCCTTTACCTTCTTGCCTCCGGGGCTCTCTAAATTTTTATCTATGTACTCATTTCGGTTCCCGATTCCCGTACTCCCTCCCTCCTACACCTCCATTTTATTCTGCCACTGAATCTAGTGTCCCACATGTGTTGCAGGCTTCTGCTACTCTCCTCCTAAAACCTTTTTCCGTGTTCCTCTTCTGCTTGGAAATATGGCTTGCCCTGGAAAGTGAATCTCACCCGGTATGCAGATCCCACCAAGCCTGCTAGGGCAGACCCACCAAACAAGAAGTGCTGCATCTCATCTCTCCGAGCTTCCTCTGCATACACAGGGAGCTTTCAGGGTGATTTGTGTTGTCTGTTCAGACCAGAGATACTTAATGTATGACCTCTGGCATCTGTCTATCTTGCCTGGATTATTCATCCATTTTATGGCTCACTCTCAGTGACCTTTTTTCCCATGAACAGTGGATGACATATTCTCAGCAGCAGCATCCCTCTCCCACTCTGCATGTTCCTAACTGGCTTATCCCACTACTCCCCATCACACTAGAGTTAAAGTTTATGACAGGGATAAGCCAAACCACTAAGGCAAGCACCTTGGTTTGCCTCACCAGAAGGTCCTGTGGAACTAAGCAGCATAAAAGCCAACTAAGATATTCAAATATGAATATCTTATCTGAACAAGATATACAATGTGCAAAGGAAAACAAGCTGCAGTGAGGAAGCCCTGGAAAAGGACAGTACATAAGAGAGAAAGGAGAACATGAATAATCTCATGCAGCTAGTGCTGCTTGGAGGTTGATGGGCTCATGTCATCTGGGTTACGTGCATACAGATGTCTGTCCCTGTGTGCGAGAGACTTGTGGGCTGCCATTTAGAGTATAAAGAAAAAATAGCTGATCGAGTGCCACTTGACCTAGCACTGAACACACCTCTGTTACAACTGTTAACGCAATGAATTGCAATTATTTCTCCGTAGTACATCAAAAGAGAAAAGTGATTATTATTAACTAGCTTCATTATTCACTAAAAGCTACATGGAGGAATTTTCCATGCACCAGCCTAACTCCACTTCTACTGAATCAATGTGTTATTTTTTCCCATGGATACAAACAGAAGCAATTCAAGGCCTGAGGTCTTTGGAAACACCCAGACAAAAAAGGAAGCTTTGCCTTCTTGAGAATAATTTTTCTAAGAATTTGAGAAAAGATGAATTTTTAACAGCGTCAGAAGGAAATAGATGGGATCAGCATAAAAATCTTGATGTCAGCACTCCTAAATGGGAAGTTCTTCCATTCAAGTCCTATGAATTGGTTTGTCGAATGCTGTGCTCAGCATTATTTTATTCCCAAGAGAGGTTTCGGTTGTGTGACTCTTATCCCAGATCTTACCCATCACAGGTAGCTGGTGTAGCTGTCCATTTTTGGGTAGAAATGCTCTGTTGTGCTGATGCCTGGCTGCAATGCTTCCTCCTTTATAATTACGAGGCTGAACTGGCTCAAAGCTGATGTAGCAGAGCAGAAAACCTGACGACGATTTTATAGTTGGATTTTTTTAGTCAATGGTTAATTTTTCCACTTGCTTTTCTTCCCTTTTATTTCACTTCTTTGCTTTGTTATTTTGGTTCGGTTATTTTCAGTTCAACTGAATTTAATGGAAAACCACTGGGAAACAACATTTTGGTTGTTTTTTAATTTTATTGCTGTGTTTGTCCTGGAAACTAGCAATTCCACTAAATCTTACTCAGTAAGTAGCTTGTGAGCAACAAAGTGATCATATACAGGACTGAGTGATTTTTAATTAAGTATAACCAAAGTTCAGTGTGGAGCAAAGAGGGCTTTGACACACTGTCCCTAAATGTGCATTTCCAACTATTCTTTCTTCTTACTAGCTTCACAAGATCTTCCTCAAGGCATTTTCCATAACTGAAGGAAGGAAGCCCTGTGAAGACCTCTGAAGAGCAGGTAGAACAAACCCATTCTGTGCAAGATGCTCAGGCTGTTTCTGAGCTCATATTAGGCTGGTACAGGATGATGGTCTTTGGGGTTTTAGTTTGGACTGATTTTCAGGATGGGCAAGGAAAGTGATGACGGGGAACTCCTGGGTTATTATGAAAACACAGCAATATATATTACCTCAGTATTCAAAATTTTAGAGAAGTTGGATTAAAGTGATGTTAATTTTCTGGAAAAGAGAGAATAGGAAAGTATGAGATGAACAATTTTTAAAAGGCTCTCAAAAAACCTAGTGAATTCACTTGCTTAAAAAGGTTGAAGAACAAATTCTGCTCTTACGATACAATACAATCACACTTGTTTCATAGAATCATGGAATGG
>NW_010255874.1:0-8173 GCF_000690775.1 Eurypyga helias
GGTAACTGCTTGTTGCTCAGCCATTCGGTGTCACAATTAAAAAAAATTTACTAAAAAGTAATTTGGCTAAATTATTAAACAAGACCCTCAGGTAACTGAGTTCTCATAATCTGTTTACTAAATGACAGTAATCATCAAACTATTGTGCAGGAGAGGTATTAAAGGAAAGGTTAATGCGTGCAGCACCTGGAGAACTCATGTTTTACATCATTTTGCAGTGCCTCCTCTTAAACCATGAGATTAATAAAGGTACACATTGGAAAAGGGTTGTAAATTCAAGAACGCTGCATTGTTGCAATGTCAGGTGGATTACTGTGTCCCTGTAAGTATTTAAAACTAACCACAGGAGTAAAGAGACACACAAATGTCCACACACACTTACTCTTCAAATGCTAAGCGGCAGCCCAGACACTCTGCAGTAAGTGAGGCATAAAACACACTGCCAAATGTTAAGGTGTCATACACACAGTGGCACTAAGTATTTTGCTATATTTCAGGCAATATCATAAATCACGTGAACTTTTAAATGAGCCCAAATCAGTGCTTAAAGAATTGCTTTATCCATAAATGAATATTTTGACCTCTCACCTTTAAGTGACAAAAAATGCTATCGCTCTATGAAAAAATGCAAATAATCTTATCGAGCACATGCTGTGTTTGTATCTTTTGTTCTACATCAACTTTTTTTTTCAGCTATGGAAACTATTTTTTTTTTCTTCCAGTGGATAGGAATGTGGTTCCCTACTTACTTACAGTAAATTATATACTACACTAGTTTATTACTGGTCTGCTATCCCTCATGACAATAAAGTGAATTATTTTTAAAAATTGTCTTACTCAGTTCATTTTCTCAGGAAAAATCAAAACCGGAGAGCCAACCACACCAAGCCAAACAATCTGGAAAAATGAAATATAATCAAGCATGTTTTATCTTAATATATAAGACATGAAACATAAGGTTTCTGGAATAAACCTGATAAACAGCTTTGCCATTTCCTTGCGGTTCTCTCACAAAGTTATAGAGACTTCGGAGATTAAATTCTGGGGACTTAATAAACAGCAGTTCTATGTGGGGGTCTGGAGGCTAACCTATTAGTCAAAACGGACTTTAGGTCAAAGTGAAAGACTCTGTTCATTTATTTCTGCTCAGAGAACATGGGAGTTTAGATGGAAATGTATATAAAAGAAGATTCATTCCCATGCAAAGTGACAAAACTGAATTACAGATCAGAAAAGATTAATTTGGACAATGGGAATGCCAGCTTTGCTTTTGTATGATTAATGATAAAGGTAAGACATAGTAATTGCTAAGAAGATATGAGTCATGAGTGAAAGAATTATTAATGAGATAAAATATGCTTAGATATATCTATCATATGTACAAGTTATATTATCATGAAAATTTAAATGTATAAATACTATAGGCCTAACAGAAACACTGTTGACAAAATTCGATTACGTGGGTTGATTTGGTCTGAAAAGTACACTGACTTTCCATATCTAGTTAAACTTACTATGATGAATTAAAGTTCTATACATTTTTTGTTCTTACATAGACTACACGTTTTTCTTTAACGGAGCGTATCACTCAGATGACCTGCTAGACAGGCTTTAATGGTAGAGTGCTGTACTCTTATTTAGTGTTCATAAAGTGTGTTATCTACAGTGATAATACAGAGCTTCTGCTTTATGAACTAAGCAATAACTTATATTAGTAGAAAATTTACTTAGAATAGGTAGTACAAATGCTAGTTTAGAATTTTAGTGGAGAATACTTCAAGTTTTCTATAGAAAAAAAGTATTTTTCCCTGTGGTAAAATATGATAAAGCAATGTTTTGAAATTGAATGCCTTATGAATATTAGTGATAAAATATCAATCCGTACATGCTCCTTGTCTCAAGAACAAAAAAATATCTATCACCAGTGTCTTTAAAAACATGTATGACTTTGGAGATTCAGGCTGAGCAAAGGTAACAGATGTAGGTAACAGAGCAGTTCCATGATCCTATTCAAGTCACACAGCATTTTTCACACGTCTTTGTGTCACACATGCTGAGTCACACATGCTATCACACACAGGTTATAACCAGTTTGAACCCTGTATTATTTATAGTGCAAACCGGGGGGGGAAATAATTTAAATATTAAAAACATAGGTTACGAGAGCTCAGAGAAGGTTGTGTGTGACTGTGTATGAAATCCAGGAACACACAAATCATATATTCCTATCATTGTGCCATGAGTATTTTATAAAAGGAGACCAGCTTGTTAACTCTCATGCGTGGCACAAACCATAGGGGTACTGTTGCAGGTGATATTTTTTAGCATCATAGTTTCAAATACAAATCACATGGAAAAGAAGGAAAGAACAAGAGAATGAAAGAGAAGTGACCAGAGATTTTCAGTAACTAAGTATCATTTCTTTCTATAACATACTATTAACTGATATACAAAAAATGTTGAAGAATCTAACAAGAGTGGTTATTTTAGTTCTCAAGCAAAGCGAAACTCAGGTTTATTAGTATATATTTCCCATGAGTTGAAATCGTTACTCCATTTAATTGCTTGGCAATTTTTTCTGTCACATCAATTTAATGGTTAAACCAATTATTTATATTACAAAACATAGCTCTGCACCAGACATTAATTGAAAAACACAAGCCGTTCTTCAGTGTTGCTTAACCTATACATTATTAATATTGGAAGGGCTAGGTCTAAAGATTTTGAGGGAAATTAGAACTCAGTCAGGTGATAAGAGGTTTTAGAGATTGTGCAAGCTCAAAATTATAGCTCTTATAATCCTATATATGAGCTGAATGCCAAGTCAGGTAGAGCTGATAAATATTTTAAACAGTTTCTCTTCTGGCATTCTGGCAACATGAGCCACCTGCTCTCCAGAAGGTTGGCTGCCTCCACAAGGTGGCAGCTCTGTTTGCATGGTCACCACTTCCTGCGATATTCAACTTGAAAATCATAACATGGTCATTTTTTCATTTTATAGCAGATATGCTTTTCTACCTCCTGAGGAATTAAAAAAAAAACCAACAGAATAAATCCCCAAACAATCCCAATAGTTAAGCATTAATTATTTGACAATTGTTTTTCTGAAGTGTTGGCAGTTCATAAGAATAATTATTTGCACACAAAATTTATTTTCAGAATTTTGAAAGAAGTCTCCATTCAGATCCATACGTTTCCCATAACTCAGTTTCTAGACCATCAAACCCAGCATAGACTTAACAGATTCAGTTTAAAAAGTATAAAAAGTTCTACTGATACTAAAGAAAATACTTATATGCCCAAAGTTAAACTTAGGTGAATAGGTTTCCACTATAGATAATGATATCTTTTATTTTGTTCAACATCTAAACTCATCAAGCGCGCTCATTTATGTTACTAAAATCTAATAGATAATTTTATGTCTAAGGTAAAAACTCCTTAGCAGGGATCAGCCACATAAAATAAATAACTGTGTTTGCCTTGCAAAATTAATAAAATACAAAGAAACTTAAGTAACAGGCTCTAGTTCTCTTCAAGAACATTATTCACAGCTTCCCAAGAGTCTTAATTTCAGATTTGGGCCAAAGATATACAATATTTGAAAACATTTTCTTTGTCAACAAAACCCAGTAAATTACAATGAAACTTCAATAAAACTGCATAATTTAACACAGAAATAGTTTGAACATGGGGTGGGCTGTTCAAAAGAAATTATTTGGCCCACAGTGTGCAGTCTTTAATGACAATCCTGGAGCGGAATCTTTGCTCCCTCAGAGAGGGGTAACCAACTTCAAGCTACATAAAATTTACCACTGACCGAGACCCTTCGCACAAAAGATGTATCAGTGTGTGAGAGCTTACAGACTGCAGTAAATGCAAAATAGATTGATGTGACTAAACTTTTCATGCAAAAGAGAGAAACTGTTTCTTAAGTAGTGTGGGGCAGGAGTGCACCTGTGAATGTTTATCGTGGATCAGCTAATGGGCAGTAACTGGCAGTAACATGCCAGCAAAGCAGTGATTCATGGCTTCAGGGCGAATACCTGCCCTCACAGCATTTTACATAATGAAAAGCACAATTCTGGGATGTTCAGTTCCACAGGACAAGAGCATGGTTGGTAACCTATGTTGCAACAGCACTGGCTAAGTTGAGATATGCAGCAGAAGAGAAGCAGATAAAAGGGTCTAAAGAAAAAAAAAGTGATATGATTGAAGGATAAAGGTAATTTGAGGTAGTTTAGAGCTTTGTGAAGACAGGGCAAGCTGCCCAATGCATGACATGAGTCTGAACTCAGTTATCTCACAGCAGATGATTCACTACAAATTACAGTCCCACAGTGACTGGTTCATATAGCCACACTGTAACAGCACACCACTGGTCTTGTCAGAGAATTGTCATAACAGAAGTGCTGATCTTTCGTCAGAGGATGTCAAAATACATTAATGTCACTTTTTCACAACTGACTTCAGCTCTAAGTTGTGCATATCTAAGACTTGGCTTTCTTACTGCCTAAATTCAGAGATTGCTGGGATAGCTGTGAATGTACCAGAATCTTCCTACAGGAAAGGGTGGAACCATAAAGGTGTAGTCACCTCAGACCTACCACAGAGAGCAAGTGGAGCGCATGTCCTATATACTCAGTTAAAAGCAGTACCATGTTTGTTCAAAACAGAGACAGTCTGAACTTCTGCTGCAAATCAGGAAGATTTGCATCAGCTGGCTGGCCTTCATGTGAGCATGACACAGACATCTGGAGCACCTCTCCTATGACGAAAGGCTGCAAGAATTGGGCTTGTTCAGCCTGGAGAAGAGGAGGCTCCAAGGAGACCTCATTGCAGCTGCCCAGTACCTGAAGTGGGCCTACAAGGGTACTGGGAGAGGACTTTTTACAACAGCCTGTAGTGATAGGACAAGGGGTAATGGGTATAAATTGAAATCAGGGAGGTTTAGATTAGATATCAGGAAGAAATTCTTCACTGAGAGGGTGGTGAGGCACTGGAACAGGTTGCCCAGAGATGTTGTGGATGCCCCATCCCTGGATGTCTTCAAGGCCAGGCTGGATATGGCTTTGAGCAACCTGGTCTAGTGCAAGGTGTCCCTGCACATGGCAGGGGGGTTGGAACTAGATGATCTTTAAAGGTCCCTTCCAATCCTAACCATTCTATGATTAAAAAGGATGATGAAGACAACTGAAATGTAGAAATAACTTTTGTTTTCTAATAATCACATTACTGCAGAACTTCAGCTATGAAGTTCTGCTCACAAGCATCTCCATTTTGAATGGCTACAGTTTTTCCATCACTGGAACCTTCAGAGGTTCATTATACAAGTTCTGATTCCTGAGCTGGATGGTATTCATATACAAGCTCTGAAGAATATTCATTACTGGATCTCAGGGAAAAAAATTCTAAGACAAAAATTGTAAGAACATAGTTACACAAAGTTTCTGCATAAAACAGGGGCCAAACAGTCTTAGCTTAAATCCTCCCTTTAGCACCTAGCTTCCATAGTTGCTTGCTTTATTTATTAGTCAGTTGTGTTTTGACTAATAAATTACTTCAATATTGACTCCTATATAAGCCATTTAAAGTTTAAAAGTTAAAATGTGATCTAGTAAGCACAAACATAACAGAAAAAGTTTCATAATCACTTCAGACACAATAATCAGAACACATCCTAAATTAAAAAAAATGAACTTCACAAATTTCTTTTCTAATTTCTATTTTGATAACACTATCTCTGTGTGTAGGCTTTAGCCCAAACAGAAAGATGAAAAACACTGCTGGAAGCCGTGACTGCTGTGTTATATAGCTTGCTAAAATTAAGGATCACAGGTGTAAAAGAATGAGTAGAAATACATGAAAATAGGTTTTTGAATATGAAATGTTCATTTCATCATCTTGATCTGTAAAACAGTTGACCATCCTGGAGTAGCATCTTCAGACTCTACTAAAGTAAAGGGAGGTCCATTAACATTCAGAACAGTAGGCAAAGAGCAATTTTGCAGGTCCAAGGCTGAAATATTTGTCTTTGAGAACACCTCTCATGATCACTGCAAAATATGATCCAAACACCTTCCTCTTTAACTCAGGTTTTCCATTGCTGGCTGTGCCAGATGCAAATTTACAGGGGATGCTGAAGGTACCAGATATCAGTGCCAACTTGTCAAGGACTTACATTGTTACATGATAAATGTATCACATGACATGGTCAGTGGTCACACAGTGGTGCAACCCTTCCCCATTCTCAAAGGGATTAAACTTGTTCCTGAATGTCATCCCAACGAGACATTTTTAGCAGCTCAGTTGAAAGTGCATCAAAGAGGTAATTATTCAGAGTAAATATGTCAGTGTTTGATGTTTTATCAGATTTTGAGTTAGTATAAAATGAAGAGCTTGTTTCTGCAGTTAGCATGACAGCGTACAAAACCATGTCACACTAAAAAGGCAGAGGCAACTGATTGAGGTACAGCTCTGTGCTGACTGACCAAACAACCATTCGGATGTGTTAAATAATAAGCTAAATTTGAATTGACAAATAGCTACATTTACGTCATGTCTACACATCAGAGAACCTCATTATCCATTGCTGATTTACCCAAAGAGGTTGGTTCCGAAAATATGTATAGCAATATTCAATATAGCCATCGTATTATTAAAACAGGACATACTGAAACTTCAGAAAGCAAAAGAAAAAATTAAAGAAAAAGATACAAGGGAAGGCAGTCATGTTCATTGTTTATTGAATGTTCAGGGAGTCATAAAAACAAGACGAAGACCTTGAGAAGGATAACCTATTAAGTGATTTCATCTTGAAGACGCTATCTTCGTTCCGACATTCTTTTAAGAACCAGAAGTGGAAAGGACAGCTTGCTGTCAGAGGTGTCTGCTAGTGGCTGGACAGATGGATTTAAAAATGGCAATGAATTACTATTATATTTTTATTAATACAGAGAATTACATATGGTGTATCGTGCATGCATTACACCATAAAATATATTTAGGCATATCTAAAAGTGCACTTTCTGAAGGTAGTAGTTAATAGAAAACAACAAAAATTATTATTAATCTAAATATTCAATACTGTTCAATAAAATACATTCCAGAGGACATGTTCAGAGGACAAGACAGGGAGCAATAATTGTGAACTAAAGGATGGTAGATTTATTTTGGATATAAGGAAGAAATTCTATACTATGAGGGTGGAGAGACACCAGAACAAGTTGCCCAGAGAAGCTGTGGAGGCACCGTTATTGGAAGTGTTCAAAGTCACTGGATAGGGCTTTGATCAGCCTGATCTATTGGAGGATGTCCCTGCCCACAGCAGGGGGTTTGACGAGATGACCTCTGAAGGTCCCTTCCAACCTCAAACATTCTATGATTTTGTGACAAAAATGTCTGCCAGCACAGATAATGTTTTGAATGTTATAGCACTGAGTTGCAATTTGTTTGTACTTTTAAAGGGTTAACATCTTTTGAATTAATATTCAGTAAAGCACATATACAATTTCATGGAGTCTGAAAACTATATACAAGATACAACACTAACCATCACTTTATTAAGCACAGTCTATTAAAATAATAACATCTTAGGTTTCAGAATGGTTGCAGTAATTAAAGGTGGTCAAAACATTCTGCACAAGTTTATTGGGTTTGTGTGGCAAGGTTTTGATAGCAGGGCAGCTAGAGGGGTGGCTGCTGTGAGAAGCTGCTGGAAGCTTCCCTGGTGTCTGACAGATCCAATGTCAGCCGGCTCCAAGACGGCCTGCCACTGGCCTTGGCCGAACCCACCGGGGATGATGGTAGCGCCTCTGGGCCCCACCCCACCAGTGATGATGGTAGCGCCTCTGGGGTAACATATTGAAGAAGGAGAAACAACAGCTGGGCAAGAGCAGCAAGAGAGAGGGTATGTGAGAGAAATGGCTCTGCAGACACCCAGTCGCTGGAGAAGGAAAGGCAGGAGGTGCTCCAGGTGCCAGAGCAGAGATTCCTCGGCAGCCCATGGTGCAGCCCATGGTGAGACCGGCTGTGCCTTGGCAGCCATGGGGGTCCAGGATGGAGCAGAGACCCACCTGCAGCCAGGGAGGACCCTACGCTGGACCAGGGGGATGCCCCAAGGAGGCTGTGAGCCCGTGGGCAGCCTGCACTGGAGCCGGCTGCTGGGAGGAGGCGG
>NW_010255874.1:8198-31904 GCF_000690775.1 Eurypyga helias
GGTCGTCCCGCGGCCCCCGTGGAGCAGTCCCCTCCGGAAGGACTGCAGCCGGTGGGAAGGACCCACGCTGGAGCAGGGGCAGAGCATGAGGAGTCCTCCCCCATGAGGAGGAAGGATCAAGCGACAGAGACAGTGTGTGATGAACTGACCACAGTCCTCATTCCTGTCTCACTGCACTCCTCAGGGAAAGGAAGTAGAGAAATTGGGAGCAAAGATGAGCCAGGGAAGGGGGTGGGGGGGATGGCAGAAATGTTTTAAGATTTGGGTTTATTTCTCACTATCCTACTCTGATTTGGTTGGTAATAAATTAAACTAATTTCCCCAAGTTGAGTCTATTTTGCCAGTGATGGTAATTGCTGAATGATCTCTCTCTGTCCTTCCCTCCAGCCCAAGCTTTTTATGGCACTTTCTCTCCCTGCCCAGCTGAGGAGGGCAGTGACAGAGTGGCTTTGGCAGGCACCTGGCCTCCAGCCAGGCTCAGCCCAGCACAACAACATAAAGAGTCAGATAAATTTTGGGTGGATTTTCAATTAGCCGACTAGATTAAATCTGTCTTGGTTTAAAACCGTCTGGATGATGTAAAATGGTAATGCCCTATATACAGGATTCAGTTTTAGATTACAACTCACAAATTTAAGTGTCTACGTGTGAGATAGGTATCTTATCTCATTTTATAATCAAGGCAAAGCTAATCAATGCAATCACTGGTGCTTAGAAATAAGTTCAGCTTGCTTTAAACTAGGTATCTATGGAGAGACAGAGTGGTCTAAATATTTGAGTTGTTTAATGTTATTTGAGGTGGCCAGGGGTATCTGAAACATAGCACCTTTCGATGTTACTCAGGACTACTTGGTTTTTAGAAGTTAATTCCTGAAATAAGCACTTATCTCCTTTAGTCCATCCTTACACTGTGAGCAGAAATCATGTTCCCTGCACAATATATACCTCAATACATATTTTCCCCATATGACCCATTCCAAACACAGAACAAACCAATGTAGTTATGTGATGAACCTTGACTAAGTGAGCCTTAACCTTATTTCCAGAGGGCCCAGATTTTGTCTGATATCCTAAAAATAAGAGCTGAAAGATGGGTCATCTGTCAACAGCATCTATAACACACTGTTGGAAAAATAGTCCAGGGAAATCAGCTCTTAATGGACAGAGGGACTGTGAACTGTAGTCCCTACAAGGACCTGCACTAGGAAAGTACAGATTCAGATTTGGTTTTTAAATTTACTGAAAATGTAGTATTATTAGTCAACTCAATAGAACAAATCATTTCATGTGGCAGACTGGTAGAAGGAATGAACGAGGTGAACATCAGCACACTTTTTTATACTGTCTGCTCTGTTATTTTATGTGCTACTATCCTATATGCCACTTAAGAAAAAAACTATTTAAAAAAACCCTTTGTAAAGAGGGTATGTTTTACTTTTGACATGTACTTGAAAACTAAATTGAACTAAAACAATCCCAGACATTATAATTTTAGAGTGTGTGAGCATAAATTGCATATAGATCTTGAACACAGCAAGAATGATAATCAATAAAAGGTTTTATTGTCTCCATATTATATAAGATTTACCAAGGGAGATTAAAAAAAGTATATAGCTATTTTCATCAGCAGGATTACGACAATACCTGTGCTTTCTAAGGTAGGACTTCTCCATAGTGTGTCTACTTTTCAACTGCAAGCGTCTGAGGCTGAGACTGTGATATATCTGTATTTTGGTTTTGTGAAACAAATGTCAATATATATTTTTATTTGCTGAAGCAGACATTGGGACATCTAGAGTAGAATGTGTACTAATTCATTCTGCCTAAAATTGAAGCTGAACATCCTCAGAAGAAAAATACCAACATGATGTCATAAGAGCTGCATCCTGTGCTAGACCTTTGCCAAAGATTTTCTCTCACATCTGTTATTTCTGAAAGCCACATCAAGAGGTTATTTTTGTATGTCAGTACCTATTAGAACAATATCCTACTGCAGTTGTAAATTTGCAACACTTTTCTTTGGTTCTATGAAATTATCTAATCCACTATTATTGTGTTCCTCTTGATTGTAATTAGTTTTATGAAACAGATATATTCTAAGTATATCTTTCTTAAACACATAATTTTTTTCAGTCCTATATATGATGCTGGGTCAGTGAGCCTTCCGCTTTTCATGCAGAAAACCTTATCTTATCTTACCTTTGTTAATTACGCCACGGTGACGCATACTTTCTTCCTCTTTAAGCAACACAATTGAGGAGAACCTTGAAATAATTTGGACACTCGATTGTCACTGACTGTACTGACTTCATATGTAGATGGTCTCCCAGTCCATATTTACTAGGCTTTTTCCCCTACACTGCTAAAATAAAACATTTTTCTCCTTACCTTACTTCAAATAAATTCCCAAACAGATCCTGAAGTCTACCTTAAGGTACAATCTTACCTTGGCTTCAGTTAGTAAACGTTTTATTTTCCGCCTTCCTTTAAGTTAGAAAATTAAATATTATCTGTTCTGAGTTTGCTTACTGAAATTAATGAACCGTATATTCCATCTCATCTGATTTAGATGAAATTAATAAAGTTTGAATCTTATTTTATCTTTTCTTTTCTGAAATTAATAACCTATATGACCTCTGTTATCTCTCCTTGACTTAAAAAAGTAATCTTCATGTCTATTTTCATTTTCTGTGTCCTGAATTGCTGAACCCAGCTTTGTCTCTTTCAATAAAATTAACAGTTTCCTTAAATCAGTTTATATTCATTTTTGTTTAAACGAGAGAATTCTTTATTACAATCTCCTTGCCACCATTCCTTGGTTTCAGTGAAGGTCTAAAACAGTAACCTGCTAAGAATCATATTACATTAAACAATTAATCTGCTCTCTAATGTCTTAGTATGTAATTTCTTCCACATCAGTGTCCGCTTCCCAGTTCATGTGTCTTTGCAATTTTTAACAGTTTGTTGGTTTTTTTTGGTATTTTTGTAATTTTTTTCTGAATTTCTCTCAGTAAGGTGCACCCTGAGCCTCTAGCTACACAGCTTTCCTCCCACATGCTCTCCGTGCACTATCAAATTTGCAGTGTAGCTGTAACTCGTCCCTGTGGCAAAAGGTAAGAACCAAGTCTATGAATCACCTAAGTCCACTGAAGCCTTTAAATAGATTTTATATTATCATTGTGCATACAAATGAGTTTGTCATAATAGAGTTTCCCCAGTTTATCTGTGTGCAACTGTTAGATATCTACAGTCCAACAAAAGCCCTCTGGGGAAAAAAACAAACACAACCAAAACTGTCTGTCTTCCAGGAACTTTCAATGTTCATATAAGTGATCTGTCCTAATTAAACAAAACAATCTTCACAATACTTGGCAGTATCCTTATTGACAACACTGATTTTTTTTTTCATGTATTCATTTGGCATAGAACAGAAGCTAAATTTAGAAATTTAAATAAAGTGGCTTTTGTGGATACACTGAAAACTGCAGGTAAGTTCTAAGTCTCTATTCTGTGAGCTGGTGGAAATGTTTACTTCGTATTTCAGACCTCTGAGATGCCATTTGGAACCTTTGGCCAACCTCTAGCCCTAAGGTATCTTTGCAAATCATTTTGCCAGTTGCCATGTCATCATTATTTCTAAGATATTTTCCTGAAATTAGTAGAAAATGTGATTGCTGGCATGACAGAAATCTAAACTGTGATTAAGATTTACATTTTTGAAATCACTTTTCATGAAGTTGAAATCACTTTTCATAAAGTCACTTTTATAACACATTACCTAGATGGGTACCGACTAGAAGAGTAAATTCTAACATGATAAACGGGTTATGTGAAAAAGAAGTTAGAGAGAAGCTCTACCAAAAGAAGGCCTGGTCCTAAATCTATTAAACTAGTGGAAAAATTCCCGACGATTTTGTTGAGCTTTGCCTTAAGGTAATAAGGAACACATAATAGATAATAAACTCTCAGTTATTATCTTCAAGTTATGTGAGGCTAGATCTCCAGTAGATTTAAACTGGTGCAGCTCCATTTCATTAAATTCAGTTGTCTTTGCAGATTACATGAGACTTGTCAAATTTTAGTTTAAAGCTTTCACTTCTTACCAAAACATCCCTTATGACTGAAATGCCCTTGTAGGTTAATTTGAGGTCATTTAGAAGAAACGTAAAAGATGGATAAAAGATTTCTAAATTTTTGATCATTAAAAATATTTTAATTAAATTATCCTGGTCATTAAGATATATTCATTAGAAAGCAATAAGGAAGGAATAATAACTACTTTTAATTACAGCACCTACCTAGTCTCAATAATTTAACTACAGAGCGTTTTGCCTGCAATGTGTTGCAACGGGTCATTGGTGCTGCCTATGATCCCTTATTCTAACAGCTCTTTCAAATCCCTCACTCTCATTCCCTTTCTGTATGCATTATTCAACACCTTGAAGCACTAGTTAGAAACACTCTTAACAGGGCAATGATTATGCTTCAAAGCTTAAAAAGAAAAGATTCCCACATAGTACTTTCTTCTTTTCTGTCGTGAAACACTGTTTCAGACTTGGAACCGACCATGGTTCATATTCAAAGAAAACTTCATCAAGATTATACATATTCAAGGATGATATTCTCTGGGCATACCGACTGTCCATGTTTCCAAATAGTTCCTTCAGCTGCCTTCATGAACCCCACTCTCAGACAGGCGGGAAAACAGCAATACACTATGATGGTCAGGACTGAGCAGTGCTGATACTGACACAGGAAACATGCTCCAGTTCTGAGCATCCTTTAACATTAAAAACATCTTCCTTGCAGTCCCCTACGGTTAAGCAGACTGAATGTTTTCTCAGAGATGAATACACAGGACAGATGTTATTGCTTAGACAGGGCCTCTCAGTAAAGAGATGAAAATGCTGTCATTTTTTTAACAAATAATTTGAAACATTTAAGGGTGGGTTGTTTGGTGGGTTTTTTTGGTTGGTTGGTTGGTTTGGTTTTTCTTAATTTCTTCAGCCAAATTTCAGCTGTTTGTCACTCAGAATGAAAACAGTTTGCATGACTGAAAACTGAAATCAGCCTTCAAAAATTCTCCTAGAATATATATGCTATTTTACCACAAGTGTAATTTTGTACCGTGTGTCTTTCAGATAGACAGAACTGAGGGACAGCTGCTGAGAGGAAACATATTCATTTTCCATTGTAAAACTTGATTTTAGATCCAGCTAGAGCATGTTTCTCTTAGTTATGTCAAGTCCTGCTCAACTTGTTAGCCTCTGTGTAGCTGCAGGGAAGGTAAATGTTGAAAATTCATTGCGAACCTTCTTCAAGCACAAGCAAAACCTCAGAAAATATATTTTTCTAATAAAAAGAGGTCATTTTCACCTACCCAGTTGAAACACATGAAAGGAAAAAAGAGAAAAAAAATTATCTCCATCAGTTTTTTGTTCTCAGAAGAAAAAGAGCAAAATAAGTCTTAGAGATGTGATCATAAAAGACTACCTAGAAATAATTAATAATAAGGTCTGTAGAAACTGTCATATGTACATATTATGCCCTTAAATTAATAGAGGTTTACATTGCCTACATTGTTTTCTACAAAGAGTGCTGTTCCATTCTATTTGACCTTAATTAGTATAATTGATAGTAGTTTTAGAGCTGCACACCATTTTAGTCATGTAGTTACAGCTTTCATGACAGAAGAAAAATGAAATAGCAGCTGGGAGTTATCTATTAATAGTGAGGGAACAGAAAGGTAAAAGGAGAGACTCTTCTCTTCTAGGACTTCAGGGCTTTTATGGCATTGGTAATGAATGACTAATGTATTCTAAGAGTAGCATGCTGATCTCCAAGGATGTAATGAAGGGCAGCAGGAGGTAGGATCAATGTGAGTTAGAAATTTGGTATCATTAGGAAATCATATGGCTACAAGAGTATATGGACAGGCCAGAAAAAATTGTCAAAGCTTGAGACTATAAACCATGCATGTGCATGCAGGTATGAACAGAATTACCTGGGCATGTGTGTTAAGGGTTCAGACTCTGACACACTGAGTACTTTTTAGTTTCCTGGAAAAGTGTGCAGTGCTACTGCAGGTAATGAGATTAAAGTGAAAATGGCAGATCAAAATTTATTTCAAGATAAGAGTATTGGAATGGATTTGAACCAAACTAGGGTACAATGACAAAAGACAGTAAACGAGAGTTTTGTAACTGTGAGCAAAACATCCTAAACAAGTAGATTTGTGTATTAGCTTCAGCTGGTAATTATTTTCTTGAAGCTTTCTCCGATCGTTGTCAATGACACTCAGAGTTTCTGCCGCTGGGAGGCTTTACAAGACAAGAAAGTTTGTTCTGCATTCTTTTTCTCATGGATCTAGTTAAAAAAAGCACAACGGTTGGCATTTACTACATGTAATGCTGGGAGAAAGAAGCATGTCAAGCTAACTGCCTATTACGTGTAAATCTGTATTTCACTAAGTTCCTCCGTGGCACTACAGTTTGGTATGTTATTTTTGTAAAAATTACAGTGTAAGATGAGTTCATTGATAAATAATAATTATATTTTATATCTTAATTTTTTTTCTTCTTTAAAATAAAAAGGAAAAAATGACCACAGAGTTCAACTAACTTCAAAAATATGGCAGAGGACAGCATAATGGAAAGTGAAATAATCTGGGCATATATATTAGCCTTTAATTGTGCAGGTACCCAGAGGAGAACAGTGTTTACTTAAGATATGCAAGCTTGGCATGAAAATAAATAAAAAATAAATGACATAAATAACAACTTAATCATTGTTATTTTGAAGATCATGCCAAAAACACTTAATTGAGGTATTGACTGTGTATTATTCATAATGCTAAACCTTTTTTGCAGTTCCAGGCTTTATGGATTTTACATACAAACACTGCTAGGAATATTCAACTGTCATTATATACGTTGGAATAGTCAGATGGCAAGAAAGAAAAATATTTCTAAAGACCTGTAAAACAAATCCTCATAGAGCTTTTTTTCCTAGCTTTGCAGAATGACTGTTGGCCTTTTTCACTATTTTCCTTTTTACTTGTGTTTCTGCTCTCCTGTAATCTTGCACAAAGGAATGAACTTTGACAATGGGGCTTCTAAGACTTTTGCTGCCTAGGCAAAGTGAAAAATGTTCACCCTGCAATTATTTATACAATGAATACTCACAAAGTCTGTTGCTGTTCCAGTTAGCAGTATATTGTGGCTACATGATAGAGCCAGTTCTATTTTTAGGTCAATCAATGCAGAAATGACATAACCAGTGGGTTTTGTTTCTTTCTTTCTTTTACTATGACATATTTTAATCTGCTCTGAAAAAATATTCACCATACTTTTGGGTTAATACGTTAAGAGTCAACAAAACGAGCAAAGTTAAGGTTACATAGAGAATTCTACCTCTAGATGTGACCAAATATATACACCAATTGCATTTATTGCGTAACTATATAGAAGAGGTAAAATATCAGATAACTTTTCCAACATTTTTAAGCACAGACACCTGGAGTCTTGCAACACTTATTTATTTCTAAACATAAAAACATTATTTGCATTTTGTATCTGTCTCTATAGTGACTTTCCTCAGAGTACCAAAGGAGCCACGCATTTTAGGCAGTTAAATCTTTTTCAGTTTCAATGAAAAGGCAATGTGCAACAAAACACAGGGCACAGATTTTGAAATTAGTTCACAATTCTGATGAAGCACAGCACCATGATTTCATTATGATTTTCCCTTCACAATTACATAAATCCTGAAAAACAATTGTATTTTTGATTCCTTCTCCTTTGCCTTGTAGAGCACTAACTCAAGTAAAAATGAAAACTTCAGAGATTTACCTAAAATGTAACTTCTCGTAGGTATTAAACTCAATTTGTTAATCAGTCAAAAGCACACATTTCACTGTGTGAACAGTTATGCAGAACTCTTTTTTTTTTATTCCTAGTTCAAAGCCTGGTTTTCATCTACAAAATTTAACACTATATCCTCAGCTGGGCAGGAATAAAGTATTCCTTTACTGGAGAAATTTTGGATGTCTAGCATCCTCAATTAAAAACCAAACCAAAATAAAGAACACCCCAAAACCCCAAACATCATACTATATCTACATCTATAGTAATACCTAATCATCATCTGTAAATGGTTACACATTCACAATTTACTGAAAAAAAATTTAAACACAGACAGTAACAAGCAAATGGAATTTCTTTTTGTATAGACATGACTTTGTAAAATCTGTCTCAGATCCATCATGTTAAATAGACAGATTTCAGACCACATGCTTCATTTTATCATCAAACCCAAGCGAATGTGTATTGATTTTAAATTTGTTTGAAATTTCTTCTATTTCAAATTTTGTTATTTTTATCCTTCTTCTCATATTTTCTTAAATTTATACTTTCAATAATACCATGCTTTACACGATAGTGTATTTTACTTTGGAGAAAAGACTGTTTTTTTGCACAATGAGACCAATATGGCAATGCATCCGATTTTATATGTGAATCTGAACAAAGACATCTAACTCCTGTTCCATTTTCATTTATAGATATTAGCAGTGACTCAGTACTATGGCCTAATCTCAGTTACTACACTATAATTACAGCTACATATTTGTCCAAAGTTACCTCTGCTCTAAGAGCCAAACTGTCATTCGTAGTGTCATATTGCCTTCTCCAACTGTTATTGGAGAGGGATTCTTAAGATAATTAGATATTTCGTGAACTGTAGTACAGTCAAGTATCTAAAGCAGGGAAGGACCTAAAATGCGTAACACCCTGCCAACATCTTTTATTAAAAAGTAAAAATTGTGGTAGCTAGAGTTAGAGAACTAAACCTAGAATTTAAACCTGAAGTAGAACTAAAGTTATGAATTTGAGTTGAGTGAAAATATGAGGAGAAAAACTCTGTTAAGAAAATTCAAATTATATTTTTTCAGGAATGCTACTGAAAAAATACAATAATTATTTGCAGTATGTACTGGTGAAGGGATGAAAAATGCCACTTTTTCCCAGAATTGTTTTCATAACAAACAGTGAAAGAGTCTACTTTTTCAAATGTTAAAATCCTACCAATCCTGTCAATTAAAACATGTGTCATGTCGGCTTAGAAGCTGTCTTAGAACTTCGGATAGTGTAATGACTTACAAAAATGTGGCCTCCAATACACACTGCAGCACAGGTCTTTGTATTGAAACTCTTCCATGTAAGGCTTGTTCTATTGATACATTAATTTTTAAGCGTGCTCTTGGAGAGAATTTTGGAAAAAAATGCCAATCTTGAAAGTTCTGAAAATTTAATTTTTTTAAAAATTTTACATCAAGAACATACTGTATGATCTTTTCATTGTATGAGTTGGTTGTGTTTGAGTAAAATAACTTAATTTTACTTTTCAATTATCATACTTTGTGTCTTCCAAAAGAATAAAATACTTATTCGACATTTTACAATCCACAGATACTTAAGAAAGGGAATGCTACCCACTGGTGGGCCGGATTCAGTGACAACTTTTACACAGTCCTTGACCTAGAGAGCTTTTAGAACCAAATAATGTTGACTTTTTGTGTATGTAAGGGATGAACATAAAGTTGGGAATGGATTAAGGAGGACAAAAATAAACTTTTCTTATACAATCCATAGTTAGTAGATGAAGGGTCACTGGCACTTGGCAGCACAGTTTCTAAAAGACATCTCCTAGAAGATGTCACAAAAATTTGAAATCCTGATGCCTATAGCCCTTTTTACCTACCAGCAATGTTGACCAGAAGCTGCTTCACAGCAGTTGTTTCACTGTAACATCTTACGGGTGGTAAAAGCATGGTGCTTCATAGCTCTGTGCCACTGCGCACTAAATGTGAACTACAGGCTATATAACAACAGGCAATATTGTAACACAATATTGTTCCCATCATTTATTCTGTATAGTCTCAGATACTTTATTCTACCATCACAAAGCAATGTTTTGACTGAATTTATCCAAACATCAGAACAGCTTCATAAACAGTAAGCAAAACTATGATATATCTCTTAACATTTTTTTCAAGGCCGTCTAAACATTTCACCTCAGTGACTATAAATGTTGAAAAGGAAAAGGAATTCACCCATGTGGATTTTCATTGGAAAGTTAATCGAAGTATAATTTCAACTTCAATGTCAGCTGAATTTTATCAAACTTTAGACACATATTCTTCTGCACTACAATGTAGTGAACCAGGAAGAATGCTCCAGAGTAATCACAGAATCATAAAATGATAGAATCGTAGAATTGTTTAGGTTGGAAGGGACCTTTAAAGATTATCTAGTCCAGTCCTCCTGCCATAGGCAGGGGCTTCTTGCGTTAGAACAGGTTGCTTAAAGCCCCATCCAACCTGACCTTGAATGCTTCCACCCTCATCATAACAAAATTTTTCCTTGTTTCCAATCTAAGTTTATTTTTTTTTAAGTTTAAAAACCATTGCCCCTTGTCCTACAAGATCACTACAGACCCTGATATAAAGCGTCTCTCATCTTTTTATAAGCCCCCTTTAAGTATTTAAAGGCTGCAATAAGATCTCCCCAGAGCCTACTCTTCTCCAGACTGGACAACTCTAGCTCTCTCAGGCTGTCTTCATTGCAGAGGTGCTCTAGCCCTCTGACAATGTTTGTGGCCCTACTCTGGCCCTGCTCTAACAGCTTCCTCTCTTTTCTTGTGCATGGGACCCCAGAGATGCTTACGGGATGCCAGATGCATCTCATGAGAGCAGAGTAGAGGGGGACAATCACTTCCTTCAACCTGTTGTCCACACTTCTGATACAGTCCAGGATACAATTGGCTTTCTGGGCAGAAATCATGTACTGCCATCCAATTTTTCATCCGCAGCTCGAATTGAGGTCCTACTGGATAGCATCCATGTCAGCTGCACCACTCAGCCTGGTGTCATCTGCAAACTTGCTGAGGGTGCACTCAATTCCATTACCTATGTCATTGATGAAGATGTTAAATAGTATTAGTCCCAATATAGACCCTTGAAGGCCATCACTCATTACGGGTTCCCTCTAGGACATTAAGCCACTGACTGTAACTCTTTGGACGTGGCCATCCAGCCAATTCACTGTCCATCTAACAGTTCCTCCATCAAATCAATATTTCTCCCATTTAGAGGCAAGAATGGTGGGGGCTGGGATTCAAACTCCTTACAGAAGTCCAGGTAGGTGACAGCTGGGAACTAGTTAGTCTACTGAAGACGTGCATTATGATCAGATAAATGTTGCTATTTTGTACCTAATTCTCCTCATTTTAAGGCAGCCTACACAGCTAGGTCAGATGCAAACATCTACTGTCACGTGAGCTGAATCTCAGCAGGGACATTTCCACACAGAAGATTCAAAACAGAGTTACTGCTGTATCTGAGATCATTTGCAGCAGCTGTTCATTATGAAGAATGCCAGAAGCTAGAGAGACAGGTTAGCGATTTATTCTTACACTACCCATAGGCAGAGGCCAGCAGTCATCTGCCTATAGTACAAAGGCTCCTTACTATTATTCCTTACTACTTGTTTCAACTTAAATGTAACAGATGGGAAAAGTTAACTTCAATTAAATTAACTTTTTGTTGGGCTTTGACTAATTTCTGCCAAGTTTGTTCAGCTATACGAAATTTGTCTTTAGGATCTGGTCAGACTTCAAATAGAGCATGAGTTTCCTCATTAGTAGTTGTGCTGTCACATTCTTGACTACATCGGGTACTGCATTGTGAGTTGAACTGTACAACAAAATCTGCTTAGCACTCATAAGTTTATAAAGTCATCTGCAAACCCTCAAATGACTCTACTTCCGTCTGCTGGTCAAAGCTTGTATTACCTACAAGGACTTAAGAAAATGATGGTGATAGGGTATTTGATATTTTACCCTGGAATATCCATGAATCACTGCAGATATGCAAATTTTGGACTTAAGCTACTTAGGAGTTTCCAGAATATTTTGGTGATAGAATGCACAGAAGTTTAGGAATACAGGTCAATTTTTGGCTTGTGAGCATAAAATGGGATAATTCATATTTCAGGCTTCATATATGAGACGTTTTATTATATTAGGAATATTGTTTTTACAGCACCTCATGCTCGATTCAGTTGCAAGCTATAGGTATCTGGGACAGACTTACCACCTTACACCAACATGAACAGCATTTTAAAGTCTCACTGAGAAATGTTAAGAAATAGATTTGAGGCATTTGATGTGGGGTTTTTTTTCCCTTTGGATCACTATAGCAATCACAGAAGATATTTTCTCTGAAAGGTCACATGAAGTAGGTGTTTGCACAGTACATTAAGTTGCTGTTGCTGAAAACAGATGTCCACCTTTCCTGAGTGCAATATATTAGGATAAAGTCTCTCAAATATATAATACTGTATTTTCAATCCACCCTTCTTAAGCAGTAGTTACATCAGAAGAAGATGACACAAGAAAAAGAGTATGCAAATACCGTTTCAAGATAAATATTTAAAATAACTTGCCTTTTATTTAAAAGAAAAAGAAAAAAGATAAAGGGTGCCCTTTGAGACAGATCAAAATCAAACTTTCCAATTTTCAAGCTTCAATTTCAATTTACTAAATAAACTTTCAATGTTTGGACATCTTATTTTTTCTTTCTGGCCTGACTCCATCTCCAGCAACTCTTAAATGATTTGTAAGAGCTTCTCATATTTATACAGCATCCAATACAGAAATGGCATTTTACCCATCCTGTGTGTAAAATAGTACTAACTTTATCTTATACCCCAACCTTCATTTTATTATTGATGATAAGGAACTGACAACTACTTCAAACTAAGAATCTAAAAATAAAGATGGCATTCTGCCAAAGGAATAACAAATTTCTTTTATTAAAAGAATAGAGGAACCAGAAATTTTCTGAGTCAGTAGGGGATATTTTATGGTATAAAACATGCCACCTGTTAACCAGAAATTAAGAATTTATGATGGCTGGTCAAATATGAAAATATTGCCTTCAAACAATAACAAAACAATTATTTTGCCTGGTACCAAAAAGATTAAACTTATGACCAACACATTTTTTCAGAATCAGAGATTTGTTTCCTCTCAATGATTCAACACTTCTAAAAGTCCCTCTAGTGCTGCTACATATCCTCTTTTAACTGAACAATGCACAGAACAAATTACAGAGAATCAGTATTTTTGAAAACCTCTTCACCTTGTTTTTTATGGAAAGATTCTACATTTAGAATTGTATACATTAAGTACAGAGATATCAACATAGACCAAAACATGTATCTCAATATACATTACATGTATTTTAATATACTTTTATACATACCTTCTTTCTACATAGTTCTATCTATATCTTTATTGCCTCTCCTTCCACAAATACCTAGCCTTCTTAATAGACTCTTCCATATGAAAACACATGAACAAACTTTTGTAAGTCTAAATATAGCATGTTTCCAATTTTTTTTTTTCATTACACTATTGACATCCACAGTTAATAACTGAGTGAAAAATGCTTTTTATGGTAGTCACTGGGAAAAGTTCCAGTATTTCATGCCTTTTACTATTCTATTTTTATTTCCCAACAGCCAGTTGTGAGGGACAGGTCTAAAGACTTGACTGGCAAAAATTTCCTGGGTAACAATTATAAGTATTTATAGCTAAAATACATAGTTAAACTCATGATTAAAACAGGGGAAGAGGCAGTGGGGCACATGCCTCTCTTTTTCCACATGATGGAAAAAAGAAACTATTTTAACTGTGAGGGTGACTGACCACTGGCACAGGCTGCCCAGAGCAATTGTGCAGTCTCCATCCTTGGAGATATTCAAAAGTCATTTGAGCATGGTGCTGGGCAAGCAGCTCCATGTAGCCCTGCTTGAGCAGGGGGGTTGGATCAGAACACCTCCAGAGTTCCCTTCCAACCTCTAGCATTGTGTGTGATTCTGTGAAAACAATGCATAGTTAAATTTTCTACTTTCCAAATGTCTAAGCCATTGAACTGCTTAGAATAAAAGACTGGATCTTTCTGTTGTCAGCTCAGCCACTTCACAGTTAAGCTTTCTTAGACTCTTGGGTATATACCATCTGGAGTGGTGACTCTGCTTCTGAAGTTGTTGGTTTACTCCAAAAATGCTGTTTCTGACAAGTCAGTCTCTGAGGGTTTCACATGTTAATTATTAAACAAGGCAAGCCCAAACTGCTGCATTTTTACTGATGGCAATAAGAAACAATCCACTACTCAGTATTGTCTACATCCTGTTTTGCTGTTTCTTTAGAAACCCTTAGATATAGCAGGCCAGTCTAGCTCCTGATGGGGAAAAAAAGTAAATCCTTAGGATTTCTGTATTTTGTGTTTGTGCAAAGAATAGTTTATATTTTAATAATATATTAGGTTTGGTGTTCCTTGAAATAGCTTTGTTATAAAGTGCTACAGAGGCAAGAAGACCAGACAAGGTGCACCCAGGATTCCAGAAACTTTCCATAACTTGTGCTAAGAGCTATTCTGGATAGCAGTATACTGTCCAATAAGCAGCCAAATCGGAGCTCTTTGAAATATGAAAAATGTCTTTGCCTTCCTTTCTGTGACCCTAGCCCAGCTGGGGGTTTTAGAAGGCTAGTGGTTTTTTTTGTTTGTTTTGCCTTTTTATTTTGGTTTGGTCTTTTTTGCCCCCCCTTTCTTCTTTTATTTCCTTTTTGGTTTTCTCCCTTTTTCTATCCACTTTTCTCTCAGGAAACAGAATCTGCTCAATCCAGATTATCAGAGTTTGAACTAAATTACCACATAAATCTTCTAAAGCACTCTTTTGCTTCTTTTGACATCATTACGATGACAGCTAGACATCACTCTGAGGAACCTACATATTCTTCACGCTCTAGATCTCCCTGTCTAAATATGTTAGGGATAGATGGATGCTTTTCCCTGACTTTGCTTCAGTTTGAACCCAGTTGGTCCTCCCTCATGGAATTGAAAAGATGGTATCATTTGTCAGATCCTCCATGCTTTCTTTCGACCAGATGTTAGTAGAAAATAAATTAACTCAGAGTAGACTATGTAATTCGTGGAACAGATTTTACTTTTGGGTCCATATAGGCACAAAAACATCACAAAACAATTGGAATTCCTCACAAATGGAAGAAAGAAGATAGATAAACAGTATTTTCTAAACAAAATAACTTAGAAAAACTTAGAAAATTCTAGAATTTATAGAAACAAGAAAAAACTTTAAAACAAATTTAAGTTTACTGATGGTAAGTATGGTGACTGTTAACTAAAGAAATAAACCATAATAAAAACACACATGTCATTGGTTGAAAGTTCGAACAAATCAAAGATGCTGGTACAGCCTTATTTCAGTAGTCTTTTATATATGCATTGTAATATGACCCTTGACTACATGACAACATACTGCTGTTCTGTGAATGTGTTTCTAGTTGTCTTAGTACATCTTTAGCGTCTTCACACTCGATTTCTTAGTTCTATCCTTCTCAGATTACATTTTTCATCCAGTTTAACTCCTGGACCTGTCTCTGTTCTACCTCCTGTTACATACATGCCATCAGACAGGTTGACCATATAGATCAACCCAATTTTCCCTGTTTCTCCTGAACTTCATAGGTTTATGTTCACTTTCCAAATACTAGTTTCTTCCTTTAATTTAGAGACACAGCAGAAGTTTGCCTCTCTAAAAAACATACAAAATGAGGACAAATATCCTCACAGCTGAAGGAAGAAGAAATTACACAATTAATGGCTTTACAGGCCCTGAAAACAAACAAAAACCCAACCTAGGTGGCAATGTATGCCGTCACAGACCCTTCTACACTCATTTCCATTTTTCTGCCAACTTACTAGCTTTATTCCTGCATACCAAGAATCCCCCTTTATAGTAACTCCCACTTCTCTCCATTGATCAGGACTCTACCCCTTCCCTTTGTATTCAAAAGGGATGGCTTCCTCTTCTTCACAACCATTAAGAGGCTGTATGTACACTCGCAGCTTTGTATCTCAGCAAGTCTCAGGACTTTCCAGTCTTTGGAGTGAATTTTTGCTCCTTTGTTTCCTATTTTCCTAGCTTTCACTCCAAGTGACATATGTATGAGTAGAGACTGGCCATGTCCTACCTTCTTCACCTCCCAACATGGGAACAGGATGAACCTGGCTTGCCAGAGAGTAGATAATGCTACTGGAAGTACACAGAAGCAGCTCTTTATCCTTGGACGTACTAAAAAAATAAACAGCTGTACTGCAAATTACTACTGAAAGAATAGAAGAAAACAAAGACACAAAGACAGGAAGAGAAGGAAGACAGCGTAGCTTGAAGCAGGCATACGCCTAGACAGCAAAAAAACCTGCATCACAACCTTGTCTAAATATTAATAGAAAATGAAACTTCAATAGGATAATTTTTTTTTTTTTTTCCCAAGTGATCATGCAAACTGTTTTTGTAGCAGGTACTCACCAAATATAGTAATTAATTATTTTCAAATTCAAGACTTGGATAACTGCAGGTAGCACAACTCATTTCTTTATTATGTGTCTTCTAGATTAATTAGAGGTCCTGAAAAAATTGATTATGTTTTGTTCGCCACTCCGCTAGTCACACTATGGGAAGTTTATTAAAACGTTGTCAATAGTTTGGGTTGGAAGGGACATTTAAAGGTCATCTAATCCATTCTCCCAGAAATGAATAGGGACATCTTCCACTACACCAGGTGGCTCAGAGCCCTCTCCAGCATGACCTTGAATGTTTCTTGGAATGGGGCATCAACCACCTCTCTTGGCAACCTGTGACAGTGTTTCACCACTCTCATGACAAAATATTTCTCCCTTATAACCCTCTTTTAAGAACATGACCTCTTGTCCTGTCGCAACAGGCCCTACTGAAAAGTTTGTCCCCATCTTTCTTGTAAAGCCCCTTTAAGTAATGAAAGGCTGCAACAAGGTCTTCCTGGAGACTTCTCCAGGCTGAAAAACACCAAACTCTCTCAGCCTTTCTTCATAGAAGAGGTGCTTCAGCACCCTGATCATTTAGTGACTTGCCTCTGGACCCACTCCAACAGGTTCATGCCTTTCTAGTGCTGAGGGCCCCAGATGTGGATGCAGTGCTGCAGGTGGGGTCTTACCAGAGCCAAGTAGAGGGAGAGAATCCCCTCCCTCGACCTGCTGGCCACACTTCTCTGGATAGACCCCCGGATACAGTTGGCTTTCTGAGCTGCCAGTGCACACTGCCGGCTCATGTTCAGCTTTTCATCCACCACTGATCCCAACAGCTGAAATCTTTAGTTTTCAATATTGATCATAAACTTTAAAAAATGCATCCATCTCAAACCTTAAACATTTTTCTTTGTATTTTCCTCTTTATGACAAAATACATACAACTTAAACGCACTCCTAGTTTATATATAAATATGCTTATATATCAGTTTTTAGTCTTGTGGCACTGTGAATTTTAAAGCAGAATTCTTTAAAGCTGCATTTAGGTGTCAGTGAAAAGAATGGCTCTTCTGTACATGATCTTTGAATCGCAAAACTGTCTCGTTCTGCTCAGTTTAATTAAACTTTCTCACGGTATTCATGTTGGGGGATAACTATAGATCTGTGGTCCTTTGATTCTTCCAAATGAACCTATGCTTGCATTTCTATTTTAAGACTCACAAATCTGAAATTTTGGCTGGCAAGACTGAACAACCACCTTCAGAAACAAACTATTTTGCAGAATCAATGCCACCACTGCTGTATTTCAGAAACTGTTTTCATGGTGAGGAAGAGACTTTTACACCTGCAGAAGCATATTATAAGGAATAAATTATAATTAATCCTTGCTGTGTGAAGAGAACTACCCCTCACTACCATACGCATTTCCTCCAGCCTGCTTTTCAAGCCAGCGACATCAGCTTTAGTAAGTCACTGTAATGATCAGGTCAATCTCTTTGACTTTTCCCCACATATAAATCCAGATAGCAAACGGAATCTATTCTATGATTCTATTTGTTTTCTGAGTGACTATCATATTCTAGATTCCTGCCCAAAAGGTGTTAAAAGGAAGTCATTAACTGTTCTTCAGTTCTTTTGTGATTTTCCAGTGTATATCTGATCATCTAATCACTTAGAACTAATTAAAAATGAAGGCTGCATTTACAGTTGCATTACAAGTTTCACTTCTTGGTTCTTTGTTTCAGCACATGAAATAGAATAAATTTTAATTTCTGACTGGGCAGACCTAGTCTAGTTCTCATCTGTCTGAGTGGTGATTTCAGATAGACTTCACCCCTTGACATGTTTCTGTTCCTTACAGATATATCCCATGCACTGAGTGAGCAGCAGCTTCTGAAAACAGCATTTTCCTTCCTGTTACAGGAGCTTCTTTGAGCACACAGAAACTACAGGGGTCACATACAATCAAATGCAGTGTTTGCTCTTTAACTATTTGGAGAACACCCCCAAACCAGCTATCCTGTCACTTTCAGGCTGGAGGTTCAGGGTAGTATTTTTAGAGAACAAATTTCTTATATACTAGTTGCGTTCAGTCATTCACCATGAAGTGTTAAGACAAATGAACTATATTTGTAGAAATATAAACCAAATCTGATAGATAAAAAAGAGCTCTAGGAGGATTGCAGCAAAAAAAATGAAGATACAGTGGGGGTTTTGAAAACTTCCCAAGGTAACACGGCTGGATTTTTAAGCACAGTTGGTTAAACATAATCCATAGACAGACAATCTACTTACATTCTAGAGGAGTATCTACTACTGAGTACTGGGAGGGAAAACAACAGCAAAAACCACCAAAACACACCACCAAACAAAAAACCCCAAATAAACCCAAAGACCCTAATCAATACAGTAAGTCAAGGGGTTTTCTGCTTTAAGATTATGAGCTTTAAGAATTTATAACCCAAATTACCCTAAAACTAAGAGGACTAAATTCTTTTTCAAAAATCACACCCTTATGATCTGGAGCAACTGCAATATAAATGTGTTTTTCTGTTTGTATGTATACATTTGTAAGAATGCATCTGAGGCAAGAGTCATGAGGCATAATTAGTCTGCCAACTGTTTCTACTCATATCTTTCTTGGCAGGTAAAGATCGCCAGTGAGAACCCATCTGTGTCCCATTAACCTATTCTTGGTCAGCACTTAGGTTTGTCTGCACAAAGGCAGTCTGAAGATGACGTGTATTACTTTTGCAATACCATCACCATGCCATGCTTCCAGAAACTCTTCTGTAGCTATCCATTGACAGTAATGTTTCCAAAGACAGAAACTACAAGATTAAAATTACAGCTGCTTACTGAACTTCACATGTAAATATTTTTGAACATTTTGAGTTAAACACTGTGAAGTTATCCATATGTAGATTGAAGCTTCAGTATTTTAATTTCTTACTGAGAAGGTAATTAAGAAATCATCATGCATCTATACAGAACACCACTAGTCTTGGATGACACCTGTGGTCATGAAAAGAAATAAAACTGATAGATGAGTCTACCAATACTAGCTTACCTTAGTGAAAGAATCACATTTGAACACAAATATAACACAGAAATAGAGTGATGGTGAAAAATAGGAAACATTTACAATAAATATTTTCAGTAGATGGTACATTTTTGATGCTACACATTTCCATTTCACTGTCCAATGAAACTTTTCTCTCCAATCCATCTTTAGGTTGTCTTACTTAGTAATACATTTATGCTATTCTTCCCTCCTCCAAACACAAAGCCTTGTAGAATATAAAGTCTATAGACTGTTAGGAATATAACACTTTCAAGCTTTCCGTTTCATTTATGAATTACAAAGGTGAAAAATCATGGATGAAGTTCGATTTCTATAGAGAAATAGTTTCCCTTTTGAATAATCACTGTCCTCTTTTGTAGGAGGATATAGGACACACATGTTATTTGTAATAGATTAAAGAAAGAACCAAGCAAACTTTCTGGTATCCATGTTCAATTACTAGTGACATGACCTCATTTAAAATATGACATGCAATCATTATAAGTTACCTTTAGTGTAAAAGCAAATCATCTTACCTGTCTTGAAAGTATCTTTTTACACTCATGTTTTTTAACTGAATAGACTTAGACAGAAATAGCTACAGAACCATAGTAGTATAACAGCAGAAGAGCAGGGCAGCACCAAAGATGAAAAATGTTACTTATGTTTACACCAACAGTAGAGTGTTACATGTGGAGTGTCCACCAAACTTTGTGAGTTTATGTACTGAGAGTAACCAGAGAGCCGCATTATGTGCACAACACCTCAAATATAACAGTGTTCTTGGAGTAGACACCGGTAATTTTCATAGTCATTTTTATGAAGCACAAATTAGTAAAAGCTTTCAAAGAGCCCAGCTGAATCCCCTCTATCATCTCCTATCACATCGTAGTCTAAAAATGATGCCAACCTACACTGTTACATTGAAAACTATTCTCAGTCACTACAAGGACTAAGTAGCCATGCAGCCTGTGAACATATTCTGTATTAGGGGACCAGCAAATAAGCAACAAATATCCACACTCAATTTTAAAGGTCTAAGGTGTTTTCACTGTGTTGCCCCTTCTCTTCAGACCATTTTCTTTAGTCAGTTAATGCAAAATGTCATTAGTGGCCCATACTGAATTTTTTGCACTAAGCCACACTTCTGTTATAAATGATATGAGAAAAACCAGTAACTGAGTATTACACCTGAATGACATCTTCATGTACTATTATATTTTTGATTAAAAATTAGTGGTAAAAATTGTAGACACATTCCAAGTGAAATTTGCTTTCATTATATGCAAATAATAGTACAAAAATGAAATGGTCAAACAGCATGAAAGGCAAGCTTTCAATTGGTTTTCAATGCAAGCAATGTCAATGTAATATCATTGTCTGCCTTCCACGGAACAATTACGTCTTTAAAAATTACTGGGGAAAAAAAATGAAAACAGATGAGAGAAGTCCAGCACTTTATCAAGTCCCTCAAGGGAACAGATATTAAACAGAAGCCTGAGTCATATTATTAATTACTTTCTAATTTCAGTAAGCGATTCATGGTATGATTTGGACTTGATAAATTCCTTGGAGCAAAAATTATGACTTTGCTGAGTTTCAAGAAGTGAATGATTTTGCTAAAGATGTTATTGAAAAGGTGCACTTCCAATTTCTGCACAATTTCCAAGGCTGAGCTCCTCAGCACAGATTTTATATTGTTCTCATTTGGTTCCTTTTTTATCTTATACCTGATTTCTGTTTATACCTGCACTGGGTTTGTTCAGTCTGGAGAACAGAAAGCTCCAAGGGGACATTGTAGCAGCCTTCCAGCACCTGAAGGGGCCTACAAGGAAGCTGTAGGGGGACTTTTTACAAGGGCCTGGAGTGACAGGACAAGGGGTAACAGGTTTAAATTGCAAATGGGGAGATTTAGACCAGGTATAAGGAATAAATTCTTCACAGAGAGGGTGGTGAAGCACTGCAACAGGTTGCCCAGAGAAGCTGTGGATGCCCCATCCCTGGATGTCTTCAAGGCCAGGCTGGATGAGGCTTTGAGCAACCTGGTCCAGTGGAAGGTGTCCCTGCCCATGGCAGGGAGGTTGGAACTGGATGATCTTTAAGGTCCCTTCCAACCCAAACAATTTTGTGACTCTATGACTGTGTCTTTCTGTAAGAACTTCTAAATTCAGTGGCTTCATAAAAGTAATTTACATTCAATCACATAATTTTGTATTTAGGCCACCTCTGAGACAGGCTTCTTAAAATTAAGTAATGTGAATGCAAAAAAATAACAAGAAACAGAAAAAAAAAACCCACAGCAACAAACAAAAGAAAATGGAATTATATCTGAGACTCAAACTGATTCAACAACCCCACTGACAGTTAACATTAACCCTTCACTTATGATGAATCACTAAGGTTATTTATAAACTGTGCCATTATTTAATGTTTTGATTTTGTGAAGATTACTGAGAGTTCCTTCATTTTAACATCCAAACACCCTGAGATATTAAGATTGGATATTAGATCAACAGTTATGAAAATACATAAATACATAAATAAGAGGATCTCATTATCAGTACCTAGCAAGAAAGATTTGTAAATTTCTCTTGTATTTACAATGCTACCAGAGCTGTCTTTGGGTATCTTGTCTTTAGGAAGAACATATGCTGATCTATCATATCATTACTGTTGTACACAGAAATTTCTTAAAGTTTGTTTGCCATGGGTTAAATGAGAGATGTCTCAAAAACGGGAATACCTATATATATTTACCTAGTTTTACATTTGAAAAGGATTTCATCTAGTGATGTTTTGTTCGAATTTTGTTTTGTACAAATATTTGTGGAACTAGTAAGCAAAACCAAAGATGTATATGTCATAGAGTGCAGAGACATTGTCATATTTACAAATATATTTCCATCTTTCCTATGTTTTTTACAAATAGCTGATTCCCATTGTTGGCTGCTGCTGTTCCTAGCAGGAAAAATCAAAACATTGTGTGCTTATACTACCGCCCATTACTCACACTTTGTATGCAATCAAATAATTAGCTGCAAATTGAGTAATTTACATAAACTACAGCACCAGTTCAACAAAAGATGTCATGTAGAAGAGAGCAGCTTTAGAGTATATGACTCAGAAATGTATCACTGAATCCTTGCTTGTGCATCTTTTCAGATGTTTTTCTTTACTGTCTCATTTACAATGCTGAAGGTGCTTGAAATTTACTTCTGTACAATGAAGTGAGCATTTTCTTAGTTTCATCAGCTTCTTTGCTAAAAATAAAAGAATTTGCCTCTTCATGTTTTCCTCACAATGATCATTGAGCAAATAAACGTGACTTTCTTATGGCAAAAAATATCTGAGCATGACTGTCAAGAGAAGAATTCATGAGTTTGGTGGTAATACCATCTTAAAACACGCCATCCCCTTCTTGCAACGGTGACAGGAGGTGGAATTACTCATTTTAAAATCTGAATCATTTTGCCACTCCCACTCACCAAGTGACTCTACTAGTAGCTCTTGGCAACAAAATGCGTCAGGTTACAGAGGCAGGAATGAAAAGCAGTAGTGGCAGGGAATGGTAAGAAAGGTGGGAATATCTTAAACCAGGATTATTGGATGTTTTGTAAAAAGCAATTACAGCACAGCACATATTTGATAAAGTAATGAGCAGTACAAAAAGTATTTGAGGGCAAGATGGGTAAAAAAACCCCAAGGCTTTCCATGAATACTTTGAAATAAACATGGAGAATTTGGAAATGCCTGACTGAATCCTCTTTTCTAAACTGTACAGTGATGGAGGTAGATAAATAACTGCACTTTTCCACTGGAGTTCACGGTCTGTAAAGCTGTCACTACTGACACTTGGTTGATAGCACTGGGGAAATGACCGCTCACAGCACAACAAGAATGCAGATTGAATTGCTTTGACTATGGGTGTCTTGGGACCTTGCTAAACATTTTATCCAGGAACCAAGTCCTGTCACTTCTTAAAACAACCGGAAAAACTGCCCTGTGATACAGACCATACTCTACACAACTTTTAGACTACTAATCTCAATTCCATTTAACAAAACCAATGGTAAGTGAACTGACAGCTGTGCTAACCCTTGCTAGAAGTATTCTTACATTAATTTACATTATGCATAGTTCACTATTAGGGAAAAAAGAAAAAAAAGACACCAAAATTAAGAAATAACAGATTTAATACCTTATTTTAGTT
>NW_010255874.1:31935-58717 GCF_000690775.1 Eurypyga helias
GATCTTTTGCACATAAAGAGTTCTTTGGAAATTTAAAACCAAGTTAAACTAAATCAGAAGGAATCCTATTATTCCCTGAAATGTGAGGCTTTTATATTTGCATTACACAGTTGTTACTTCTCATCCAGAAATTGGAGGAATGCACACTGGAAATTCTGATCTGTTTGATGAGACTAATATTTTAACATCAATATTCTGCATCTCTATAATATTCAAAATTCACAGTCAAAATACTTTCATGGCCATTGCTTGTAGAGAACATCCACTGAATAGAGCTGTGACTTTTAACAATGGCCTAAGTAAAGATCTAACAAGGACTGGAACTCCCCCTCTCCAAGGGTTTGGGTACAAGCCTGAACAGCTGCAGCAAGGAGAGAAGGCACCATCATATGACACAATGGAGAAAAAAAATAGCAGTGGATTTGGCAAGTTCACAGCATAGGAAATGAAACTTTCATATTTATCTAAATTAGAAATCTGAGAATCACTTATATAGTAAGAAAATTGTATGGTGTAGAACACTAGGGGAAGGAAGAGGAGGTAAAGAAAAAAAGATACAAAACCCTCCTGTTCACATTTAACATTTCAGGTTATATTAGTGTTTACATTTTCATTTTTCTGTATTCATAAATCTGCAATTTAAAAAAAAAATATTTTTTTTAAAAAAACAGGAACTTTATCAAACATTCATACAATGGGATACTCTGGCTAAAACCATAAAATTTAGCTGTATTCTCAAGAATTGTTTATCCCATTGAAGAGGATAGTGTCTGTGTAAATCACAATAATTATTTAAAGCAAGTTGAACCAAACCGAACCTACAGAAGTGTAGCTTTCTACTGTGGTTCTGTCATCCCGAATTCCCAGTTCATCAGAAGCTGCTAGTCTGTGATACTACATTATCTCTGTTTATTAGGAGTGAAAGCTGCTAATTCCTAAACCCATCTGACACTTGCTGGTTTTGCAATTGATAGAATACTTCACAAACTCTTTAAAAGCAGTGGACCTTTTAATTACATTTCTTCCACTTGTGTTCAAGCTCTGTTCCAAAAAGTTCTAGCATACGCCTCTTACAATGATTGAGCTTCATACGCTGCTCTACACAGCAATTTATAAAGAATCACTGGTCAGCAGCACAGTGAACTATTTCCAAAGATCCCATTTCAATAGATCTTGCCAGTGCTTTTTCCTGTATATTGATGCCCATGCAAGTTAAAAGGACTAAGATATCTGAACAACACTTCAGTCTGCAGTAGTTCTGGTTAGACCACCACACTAGTATTAGAAATGTTGAGATTTCATTTCATAAAGACTGAGTGATTTTTATACCAGTTCACATAATACTCCAAGGCCAACAATAAATTATTTTTAAAATTTCTTTTTTTCACTGCTTTACTGTTTATTCTCCCAACTACACTGGCATGATCAAGGTGTTTTTATGCTTCTGAATAATGAAAATTTGTAAAATAACAAATTAAGGTAATATGAGAATGTCCCAAATCTATTCTTAAACTAATTCAAGAAATAAGTTTCCACAGGAAGTATGTCAGCATAACAATAAATAAATACAGAGATCATCTGAAATTTAGTTCTGTGGTAGAGCAAAAAAATATGCAGTTGACTTTGTGTGTGGGAGCAATGTGCAAGAACTAGAGTGCAACAGGCATATTTAGCAAGTTATTTGCTTATCAAATGTGTGACATAAAAATGTGCACAGATAAAAATCAGTAATAATGGAGAGCTAACTCTTCCTACAGCAAGTGCAAGTGTTACAGTTCAGGAGATATTTGCCAAAATTTGATTCAGTGGAGGAGGCCTAGAATGGATATTTTTTTTTTCCTCCAAAGATGCTTTCCACCTACAGGTCCTATGTACTTTGATCAAAGAGATGAGTTTTCTGCCTGTCTAAATTCAGCTATGAAAATTAACCCTCAGTAACTAAGAATAAATATTGTGACCCTAATTTGCATCCATGTTTTTGAAGAGTTTCAAAGTACAAAACATGTTCATTATGCATTTATGATCCTAAATACGCTTAACTATTTAGTGACAAATTGCAAAAAAATACTTTCTCTCTAGGTGTTTGGCTGCACTTTTAGACATTCATCTTTTTCATTCTCTAGAAGAAAGGCACCCAGAAGATAGGTTCCTTAATTGTGGATCATAATTTTATATCAGAATTACATTTTAAATTTGGTAGCTCTTCTAACATTAGACATATCTAAGCTCAAACTTTTCATTTTCTCTTGGGTGATACTGAATATTTACTGGGCAACAACTTAGAGATGGGAAGTGTTCGTTATACTCCAGGCAGTTGAGGGAAACACTATAAAATGTCATAGAATAAGTGACTCAACAAATCTTTTTGTTTCTACAGTTGAAGAGTCTTAGAATGCGTCATCATGTAATTAATTAGTTTCCTTAAAAACTTTCCTGTGTTACTCTTCATTACATTTCCATCTAATTTAAATGTTCTGATATATTTGACCCTTATCATTTTCTTATTAATGTTTTTGTGACAACATCAACAAATAAGAACTATGAATTGAAATACATAAGTAACAGCCATCAATTAGCATAAATAAATAAGTCATGTATCTCTCCCTTATTTTCTATTAAACTTTTGTTTAAGTAAGGTACAGACATGGAAGCTACCTCAGTACAGATTAAATTTATGTCAAGAAAAGATGTTTGAGAGACACATTACAAAATTAATCTGTACATCTTCGTGGGGGGAAAAAAAAACCCCAACATAATTTAGACAAAACTTTTCCTCCTCTTCCCACCTGTAAGATGGCATAGGTGTTCCCTAGATGAACTAATTCTTAAAAAAAAACAACCAACCAGAAAAAAAAACAAACCCACCCACACCAAAAAAACACTCCAAAACCCACAAAAACTTGGGAAAAAAAGGTTGTATTCTGATGCTTAAGAATGGATGTTATATGAATAACAGAAAATTTATACTGCAACTTGAGAAATTTTTGCAGAGTTTTAAGGCCTTTGAGACAGAGAACAGGTTATGGAAAAAAGGTATCCTAGATATATACCTCTAATTTTCATTTTTATTTAAAATTCACTCAGAAGTTTTTCATTTTCATTAGAATGAATAGTAATCATATACATAATACAGCTTTTCTGCCATCTATAAGCCATCTTTAGAGATGTATAACACAGAGGACAGCAAAGAGGGAAGTTTTAAACTTGAATTAGAATATAACTGTTTACAGAAAGAATTACTTAGACTGATTTTGAAGACTCTTACATTTGAAAATCTTACTATGGCAAAATTCTCCAAGTGCACTTAAAAAGAAAGCAGTAATAGCTTCATGAAACAATTCTGATTTTAATATATGAAAGCCTGAACAATACTGTATTCTAAAAATATTATTACATATGATATACAAAGGGGTTTTTTTCATAGTACTTGCTGACAAATTACTGCATAACTGAAACTAAAATTAGGCCCAATCGATTATGCCCATTACTTTGAAAATGCTAGTGATGTTAAAATTTGATTAATTCATACTGGGAAAATACTCCCATTAGCTCGCACATCAGTGGAATAGCATTTTGTGTAACACCTGATCAAATGCCAAACATGAAGTAAATTAACATGATAACCCAGGAAAATGTTATTCTAACAGAATTTTAACTACTTGTCAAAATTCTATTTGAAGTCTATTACGTTGCTTCTATAGGTTTATTGTGTTTAAGACATAATATTAAATGTTTTTGAAGAAGCTGTTTTCAATGGGACAGAAGGAAATAAAATCTTTAGATAGTATTTATGCATTAAATTTGCTCCTCTTTCTATTTCAGGTATCTATAAGTACACAAAAATTAAACATGTTTTTTAAAAAGCATTTTACATTAGGTTGCCAACTAGACATTGCAGGATGCATAAGTGACAGTTTTATTTAAAGATATTATTAGAATTCCTCTATTTCTTTTATGCATAGAACCTAGTGTCAGGAGAATTTAGAGAAACCATATTGATTCGTTGTGCTCCATGACAGTACCAAATATTCAAAGTAGCCTGAGGAATAAGCAAGCAAAAAAGCAACCAAACAAAAAAAGTCTTCATCATGTTCAAAAGCTTTTTTTTTTTTTTAAAAAAAAAAAGTGATTCACCTTTAATTAATGGATTATGCAGTTTTATAAAGTTAAACATGATTTGCTGTTGGAGTCACCGATTTTGAAGAACTTTCACCCTTTTCTCATTCCGCTCTTCTATAGATTCTCTTTTAAGTCAATGGGAATATATAAAAATTAACTTTTATATTCCATATGTCTCTGAAAATTTCAGATAATAGAAAGAAAAAGTTGCATAAACCAGAGCTTCATTCTGCAGTCATGACATTACACAATGAAAAATGGTCCTTTTAAAGCGTAGAGAGACTTAGACATGCCAACATGTAATTCTGCCAAGAACTTACTTAGTTTGAATTTAATCCTTTCCTCATTTGAATTCATACTTATGAAAGAGGGGGGAGGTTTTTTTACAAGGGCTTGTAGTGACAGGACAAAGGGTAATGGGTTTAAATTGAAAGTGGGGAGGTTTAGATTAGGTATCAGGAAGAAGTTCCTCATGGAGAAGGTGGTGAAGCACTGGCACAGGCTGCCCAGAAAAGCTGTGGATTCTCCCTCCCTAGAAGTGTCCAAGGCCAGGCTGGCTGAGGCTTTGAGCAACCTGGTCTAGTGGAAGGTGTTCCTGCCCATGACAGGGGGTTGGAACTAGATGGTCTTTAAGGCCCCTTCCAACCCAAACCATTCTACGAGTCTATGAAAGAAAAATGTCTTCCGAGACCTCTTGTTCATGTATTCTCTAATACTTAATTTAGGTTTTGTTATATCTGAGTTCACATCTTGTGTTGGTGTGAGCTTTCCTTTCAAATGTATTTCCTGAATTACACAAGAACAGAGGAGAGAAAAAAATACTTTGCAAATACGTATTTTATTTTATTGCATTGTATTGTATGATATGATGTATTTATTCTTTATTAAACTCTTTCTAATGAATTAGAAACTTACCAGAAATATTTTTTCAGGGATAAATCTTTAAACTTGCACCCCTGTGTGTTTAAATACCTCTGTGACATTTAACATTGTTACTTTAGCACCATAACTATTAGTCTATTTCTTTTCAGGTGACTTCTTTCCAGTTGGAGGGTACATACAGGCAGAATAGTCAAAACCTGTGAATGAAGAACAAAGAAAGTCTCTCCACCACTGCAGAGACTGAATGTTTTGTCATGGCAGCAAAAAGGAATCATGTAGGAACAGCTACATAAGGAACAGCATAGCAACTGCATCTTTCTTGTCGTTCGACATTCACAGAATTGGGCTTTTCCATATGGACAATATTACAAATAGTTTTACAATTAAAAGTAGACATTAAGTAAAGCCTTGATTATCTATGTCCTCCATATCCCCCTGAATATTAATTTCTTAAGACATTAATTTATTCAAATCTATTTTCTTCTGTGATTATAAAGCCACAATCTCATTCCACCATCAAAACTTGGAACCAGTTCTTATATCTCGCACAGAAATTTGCATTTCTACCCAAATGGTAGGCTTAGCCCTTCCAAAAACCTCAGAATAGAAAAATTATCTATAAACAAATGCCTTCAAACAAGAAAAAATAAAATTGATTTATATAAATTCAGAAGACAGTTTTCTATTGGAAAACTGCTATAAAGCAGTTTCCAATTATTTGTTGATAAAGCTGCATATCTCAAATATTTCAGCATTTACTTGCTGAATATTATGAAAGTCATGAAAGTTAGGCATTACTCCAATGAGCAGCTTAGAAAAGCAATGCCTACTACATTTCTCTGAAAATCTACTACCCAGTCAAACATGGTCACGTGCACAATGGTATACCACACAAACCTAAATGACAGATTGTCCATACATTTTCATATTCCAACTGAGTTCTGGTTAAATCACTGTTTAAAAGAGGAGTTTACATTTTTTTAATATTTCCGATAACTTCATGTAGAAATATGAAAATATTAGGCAGTATTTCTTGCTGCTCAGATTCACAAAACATTATTTATATTGTAATAATTATTTTCTGATGTAAAGAATAAAATAATGTAGTTAACTACAAAGATTTAATTTCTTGCTTATTTTGGAAGTCTCAGAAGAAATCCATCTGAAAACTAACAGTGCAAACTAAGGAAAAGCGGAATTGCAGTCAGCAAAAATGAAAAATATTGCTCTCTCACTTTTGCCATATGTGGTGTTGTGTTTGGGTTTTATATGGTTTTCACAAGAGGAAATGATTGTTAATCTAATAAGACTGTGCATTTAGTACTTCACGTAACATAATGTGTAAAAACTCACCAGTGTATCTGAGGTGGAGAAAAGCAGCCTGAAGGCAGAAATGTGCAAAATCAGGTCTACAGCAGAAAGATTTTGCAACATCTCTATAGTATAAAATGAAGTAGAAGTGGATGGGAAGAAGAAATCAAGCATTTATAGTATTGCAGCACCCAATAAAAACAAATGAGGAACTAGCTTCTTGTAAGAGAGAAATATTGCAGACCATTGTACTCCATCCTGAAGGTTACTCTTCTATGAATTTTTTTACATGGGGTTTTTTCCTAAATGGAGAAGGCAGCAAAATCTACCTTCCTGGGTAAGTAATTTTGGAAGAATAACGATGTGATCTTGACCCAAAATTCCAGAGATGGCGAATTTGGAGCTATTTATGAAAGCATCCAAGATGGCAGCTCAGTTATTAGCTGTAAAAGGAGCATCATCCACATTCTTTCCTATTTATTTGTTTCAATGAACTGGTTAGAGGAGATTGCATGTAAAGTATATGATTTTAGTGGCAGAAATTGGCACTGGTACAGTTTATCAACAGCTAATCCTCCTAATCTCTTAATGGTGAGAACATTCATGCTACATACACATCAGTAAAAGATGTTTTTCATTGAATGTGCTCAGGAATGATACTGACATAATCAGAATTTGATCTTGATTAAAGGTGTACAGATTTGACTATGGAAACCTGAACCAATATTATGGGCCCGCTCAAACCTGCTGGATTTTGGGTTATGGTCAGGTTAGCAGTGCCATGATATGTTATCTAATAAGAGAGTAGCTAATCTGAAGACTAAGATTTATACAATGTTTTCATAAATTTCTGAAAAAGAGGAAAAGTGTGCTTCAAGATTGGATCCATTAGTGAAAATAAGATACTTTTAGCACCTGTCGATATTGATAGAGTAAGGATTGTCGGATCTGCCATACTCAGTCATTTATCAAACACTGCATTATGTAGCAGAATAGCTGGTTGTTTCAAGGTTCCAAAGAGTATATGGAAACATAGGAAAAATAAACGGAGAAGCCTTTGAATAGTCATCTAAGTCAATATTTTATCATGGTTAGGATTAACGAAGTTAAAAATACCAACACCATTAAAGCATATAATTATTGATACTGTTAGGTATTTGGTGCAAGTTCTGCATATATGCAGTTTCAATTCAGAATTATATAAACCTGTACACTGATAACATATAAAAGAACTTGAAGAATAGGAACCGATACTTTGAATATGGAGAGGTTATTCTGACTAGAGTTTCAGAGTTCAAGGAGATAAAGATTAAGCTAATGATCATTTTGATCCTGTATGTACAAAAAGGTAAAACAAGATTATGATGAGATTATAGCAAGATAGAGCTATAATGACACACAAGAAACAAACAAAAAATAACCCCATTTTTGTCAGAGATGGTAAGTTATATAACCTGAAATATGTGAAGTAGAACTATGCCAGAATATGAATCATTAGGAGTGTTAGAAAATGATTTTTAAAGTTAGGGTTTTCTGATAAAGAATTTCAATTCATTCTTCCAAGACAGGGTCAATAACATCACTGGCAGATCTGGTAATAAAGGGTGAGAGGACACAGGCAATTGGCTCTTCAGTCAAATCTGTAAGGAATTTGTAAATGTCTTTTGGCAATGTACTATCACAACCTCAAACTGAACATCCAGTACTGCTTAATAGGTTGAAAAAGACGAGTAATCTAAATGAACATATGGATTTGCTGGCACAGTATAATGCACTCAGGTCGCTATGACATGAAGGTCACAGCACAGACACTGATGATAAGACACTTTCTAAAGCACATGAAAAGTAAAATTTAAGATTAAGTGATAATACTCTTGGGTTTTTTCCTACTACATTGTGAAATATTAATTTCATATTTGAAAATACATCAGCTACTGTGTAGGCACAGAATTTGAGAGTATTATTTATATACAATGCATTTGCAATAAAGACTATGCTATTTGATTAAGTCATTTTGGTAAAGTGGAGTATCTTTCTATATGTTCTCTGTGGTTTATATCTAACAACTCACTTAAAAGGTAGAGTTGCCAAAAAGAAAAGTTATTCATCTCTTGTGAGCTAGGGCCAAAAACTATTAATCCTACTTGGAAGTTATCACCAGAGAAAAGTTAAGAGATTTATGTTCAGGTCATGAGTGATATCCTTAATTTAACTAATGAAGACAAACTCTGGCTCCTCAGTGTCTTCTTATCTGCCAATGAACTTAACCTAAGAGAAAAAGATAAACCTTACTCTCTCAGGTTTTTTACAATTATAACATGGTTTAGAACAAGACATTAAGTGAGAGGGAGAGGCTGAGGAAAACAAGGTGTTTTAGATAAAGACTTAGAATTTCCAAGGTAAGCATAGTCACAGTCCTTAACCATGAACTGATTTTTTTTTAATATATATATATATACACATACACACACACACATTTGTACAGCAAGCAGTTAGGAGCCTTGAGAAGGAATTATAATAAAAGACAGATTTAGTAGCTCTTCCACCCTGAGGATTTCATTATTGTGACCAGGTTTTCTTTAATGAATTAGGTTTAATATGCCCTGAATGTTTGTTAAAGTTAAATTTAATGGTCAGTTGAGAATGAAGTTTTAATTTTTGGTACTTCATTCTTATTTGTGCTTTCTAATACCTCACTAAAAAACATTTCTTCACTTTTTTTTCCTTTATATTATGTTTTTCTTTTGCTGAAGGTTTTTGTGAAGAACATAGGAGATGAAGGTTACTGTTAATAATTAGAGAGTGCCAAGAACATATTTAATAGAGTACAGCAATACTCTTTTCTACCTACCACACTAAAATACTGTGGACTTAAACAAGATTAGAATTGCACTGTTCAAAGAAGTTATGCTTAATTAGACAATAAATACTAGGTGGCGTGACACAAAGAGCGTTGCTAAGTGTAACTTCAGATGTGAACACTTTCTCAACAATAAATAGTAGCTTCACGTAGAATCCCATTAATTTCTACTACCAATTTTCTATTACTATGGAATAATACCAATTCATGCAAAAGAGGCTTCAACAAGACCAAGATGACACATATGTACACACCCCTTTTCATGTTCATTCTATCAATGTCACCTTTACCACAAATTGTGTAACCATAACATACAGATCTTTTTCCTTCACTTTGGACAACACGCGTAAAGAAACCTTATCTCACTGTCAGGGGATGTAAGGATACGATTTTCTGTTGAACTGGGTGCATCTATAAAAGTAAAAATATGAAAGTATATGTATGACCATGAATCAAAATTAATGTCAAATTTAATAGCATCCATGCTTGGATCAGGTTCACTGTGCAGTGATGTCATCTCTAAGTTACATGCATGCCATAATTTTCAATGCAAGAGCAAGATTTCACAGCAAACTGGAAAAAATTAACTTCCTGGTTTGTAAATCAGATCCTGGGTCTTCTGGTGTTTATGGTCATCTTGCAGATCATAGTACTTCCAGAACCAAAGGATTTTGCAGAAACAGATAGTATTTGTTCCAAATGTTTGTGATAATGGTACTGTCTGTCATTCTATTTCTATTATCCTTTTCCCAGAACAGTTATTCCAAAACAGTGATGAAGAATTTTTCAGATATGCTAAATGTAGCATCAAGTGATTGAAGTGGATACTTTTAAGGAAGAAACTACAAATACAATATGATCTTCTCTTCCACCCACTGAAATTTAACTGTGATCTCTGAGTTAAACCAAAATCCACCAAGAGTCATTAAAATATGGTATATGTAGCTCACTACTGAAAAGGACTTCTCTCCAGTAAAGCCAATAGTAATTAGGACTTCCCTCCAGAAACTATCATTGTTTGTCTCAACCAGCCTTCTTGACTATCTAAAGACAGAAACTTAGAAAAGTGGCTGGTGAGAATAATAAAGAGTCCAAACACTTCTATTTTCATCCCTTTCATCTGATGGCCAGTTCCATCTATGGAACTTTCTATAACAGCCCTGATTGTAGGGCTGTATAGACAGATATCTACTGCTTTGGGTCTCTTTCTTACTAGATGAACTGCTTATGAGTTGGGTGGGTAGAAAGCATAGCTTAAATCGTTCCATTTTCCCTTCTGCAATAGATTACAGAATGTGGATTTAGGCAATTGCTCATCTGTACCCAAAGACCTCTGCTCTGTGATTCTCCTTTGAATTGCTCTTCAATATGTATGTGGTGTTGCAAGGAAGGAGAGAGAAAGATTAAGTGGATGGTAGTGTCAGCAAAGATGTGAATGTGGCAGAGCTTTGGCACTTTTTTAGACTAAGATGTCTTTGCTCTATGAGTGCATTGCCAAGATTGAGTGTTTGATTGAGGAGGATGGTTTCTAGAGCTATAAGTAAAAATAGAATTGCAATATAAGTACTCCGAGAGAAACCTTTAGAAGGATAGTTAGGGATTGAAAGGATGAGGTTATTTCTTCATTATTTATAGTAACCACTCTTACTTCAGACAGAACATTTTAGTATGATGCTCAATACCCACTCAATATCCACTTACATATCTATTACTTTTAGTAGCATTATCCCTAAATGCCCTTTTTCCTATTTGTCTCCTTTTAGTTTTGTAAAGTTCCTGAAAGTCTCATGCTAAGCAAAAGACCCAGAAAACACATTTTTGGAATTGGCATCAATCACCTACAGCATTTGTTTACTAAACTGATTACAAACATGCCATCCAGCTTAGATGGATGAGGGCATGCAACACAAAAATTGTTATTTTTTTCTATTCATTTATTTTTAAAATGAATAAACTCTGAATATGGGATTTCTGCTTAGTACATACTTCTGTGAGCTGTTATAGGCAAAAGAATCAGACATTTTGATTACAATCTAGAGTTCTTCAGGTCATGCCAGAATTACTGTAATTTATTTTATAGTAAGTAGATAATATCTTGAATCAAACTTCCAGGAAAGCATAAATTTAAAGAATTAGTTTGAAAGAAAATAAAGGATTAATTTAAAATAAATTTTATGGATCATTAATATATATTTTTAATGAAACTAATAATGATACTGGATTCATTGCCATGTAATGAAACATATTCAGTCTCAGTAATGATCAAACACCTAAAAACTGGTGTTACAGAGAATGGGATGCTAGTTGTTGATGGTGTTGAAATTAAACTAATTGTTCACCAGTCAATAATACAAAATACTTTTGAATGAAGGCTTCAAATAATTAAATATCAAACAAAGTTTTAATTACATATGATTGTATCCTAAGGTATCAGAAAGCTAGTCATACTTGCATAGTTTGTTAAAAGGTATGGAACACATCCACTGGTTTTAAAATATACAAACAACCACACACTATTTCATTTAATCAGATTTTTTTTTTTTTTTTATGTTCACATGTAGTGGAAACTGACAACAGGAGAGCCACCTTGCCTGGTGGCACTACCTTTGGCATTTTCTCCAAATTCCACAACAATCTCCAGCTCTTGTCCAGAGCCTTTTCCCTGTGACTAAATGAATGAGAAGGGAAGCCTCAAGCAAACTATTGATACATCCCATAGTAAGTAGCGCTGTTTGCTAGAGGCACATCTTTATTACAATAATTTAAAGAGGGATGAGAAATTTGATCGGCATCAGTAGTGAGATTCAAGAAATAGGAAAAGACACAAGAGACAGTAAGCAGGGCGGAGCAACTGTTCACGGAAGGTGCTTATTATTAAATAAGAAAGGGTCTGATACTAAACCATAATTATTACAGCAGACTTGTGTGTTCCCATTTAGAGTGTTCATTTAATTTTCAGGCACATTGGGCTCAATACTGAAGTATAATTCCTTTGAGCACACATAGTGGCCAAGCACAGTCACTTTTAGACCAGTCTTGCAGCAGCCTAGGAAGAAAATGTATGGAAATCCATGCCTGTATCCACAGTCACAGTAGCAGAATAATGGATTACTGACTTTCATTGACCAGATACGTAGAGTTAATCAGGTAAGCCCAATTATTCTACATATTAGAAAAACACAGAATTCTAGCAAGCTTCACCCAATTCAGTGTGACACGTCTCCAGTGTATTTTCTTATTGCCCTATACCAACAGGCAAATGTCATACTGAACAGAATCACAAAAAAAAAAAAAAGATAGTATGTCCTTATTTATATATTGAATCAGAATGTTTCTTTAGCATGCTATAAAAAATTATAATTTCAAAAATAATTAATATACATATTCAAATGTATTAGTAGTTCACCTCATTCATGCATTAATGTAATGCTGCCTCCCTGTATTGTTTGGATTATTCCTTGTGACATTTTCTATTGCCAAGCAGCATGTTCCATGTCAGAAACATTTCTGCTAATTTTAGTAATCTACATAAGTATCTGCAGTGACTGTACTGCAAATGACTCCCAGGGGAAGAGAGTGTTATCAGTGTTGATGACAGATAGGGCAAAACTATGTATTTCATTGTTTTGGTATTAGGCATTGGTATAGAATTTGCATACTAATGTTTGTCAATATTTGTTTAGCTTTCATGCAGGGACTGTACTATCAAATGAATATATAGGTTTTTAAGTTTTCTTTTAAGTTTTCTACAGGATTATATGAACTACTTCATGTATCATCTTTTTCATCACCGCTGTGAACTGTAAATACATAAATGCAATTTATGATAGTGAACAATAAGTATGAATCACTAAGTCAATGCATAAATATGATGCAAAATATAAGGTTACCTCCCAGTATAAAACTGATGGGTAGTTTTTAGTTTATATTAATAAAGTAGGAAAAAATATTCACAATACCAAAAAAAATTACAACTTCAGTAAGAATTGAAAAAAATGCTAGGCTGAATTTGTAATTATTGGTTATATGTGAGGGTGTTTTCTGACTTAAACTTCTTATGTCAAGGAGATAAAGTAAAGTAAAAACCTTCATCTGGTAATTTAAGAAGTAACTACAAGAAATTGATTTTGTTTCTATTTGAATTTGATTTCACTTGCAAGCTTCAGCTCGGAAAATGTATTTTGGGATTACATTACTTTGACACTAAAAACAATTCAGGACATATTCATCTTTGCAAGGAGTTCATTTGAATGACCCTGAAATTTGAAGTCCACAGCATATCAATTACCTCATTGTTGCGCAAACCAAGACAGATAAAATTTATCTCAGAGTAACATTAAAAATAAGATGTAAATATCTAGATAAATAGTGATGTATTTATATATATTGATAAGAAGAGATGGTAAATATGTCTACAATTTAATACTATAAATGAATGAATATTGAAGTTAAAGGTATCAATAGACATATTTTTTGAAGTATATTCTGGCCCAATATATGTAGGTGGTCTTCTAGTAAGTTGCATAGTCGTCTAATTGAAATAGATATTTTTTTAAAGCTAAAGCTGACAGATGCTAAGCACGTACTACCATCTTACAGTTAGCAGGTGGTTAAAGAACAGCAAAACAAGAAAAGGAATAAAGGGATGCATTAGCAATGGAGGGTTACCGGAGAAATCCCTTGTTGACCTGAAAGAGAACCAGTATTTAAAGTATGTTCATAGATGGTTGATCTGCAAAAGGTATTAAAAAAATAAGGAATATATGATGTTATCAAAATTATTCAGAATAGGCAACATTAAAATTGACATCAAAGAGTTACAGATGTGTTTTAGGATACTAAGTGACTGGACCATGAAATGACAGGAGAAATTCAGTACAACCAGCATAAAGCAAAAACTATAGAAAGAAGTCAGACAAGTTCAACAAGGTCCTACACCTGGGTCAGGGCAATCCCAAGCACAAGTACAAGCTGGGTGGAGAGTGGATACAGAGCCCCTCTGAGGAGAAGGACTTGGGGGGACCGGGGCATGAAAAGCTGAACATGAGCCGGCAGTGTGCGCTGGCAGCCCAGAAGGCCAACCGTATCCTGGGCTGTATCCAGAGACGTGTGGCCAGCAGGTCGAGGGAGGGGATTCTGCCCCTCTGCTCTGCTCTGGTGAGACCCCGCCTGGAGTACTGCATCCAGCTGTGGAGCCCTCAACATAAGAAAGATACTGACCACTTGGAGCGAGTCCAGAGGAGGTCACGAAGATGCTCCGAGGGCTGGAGCACCTCTGCTATGGGGACAGGCTGAGAGAGGTGGGCTTGTTCAGCCTGGAGAAGAGAAGGCTCCGGGGAGACCTTATAGCACCTTCCAGTACCTGAAGGGAGCCTGCAAGGAAGCTGGGGGGGAATTTCTACAAGTGCCTGTAGCGACAGGACAAGGGGGCAATGGCTTTAAGCCAAAAGAGGATACACTTAGATTAGAGAGAAGAAAAAAAAATCTTCCCGGAGAGGGTGGTGAGGCACTGGAACAGGTTGCCCAGAGATGTTGTGGATGCCCCATCCCTGGAAGTGTTCAAGGCCAGGCTGGATGAGGCTTTGAGCTACCTGGTCTAGTGGAAGGTGTCCCTGCCCATGGCAGGGGGGTTGGAACTAAATGGTCTTTAAGGTCCTTTCCAACCCAAACCGTTCTATGTTTTAGTGATTCTATGGAGCTCAAGTCTAAGACTAAATGAACTCAACAGATATTTTAGAGGGATGGTCTATAGACCAAGGGAATTATATCTGTGTGTAGATATCAAAACATAGGAAAGGTGGTCAAGATTCACAGGGATGTATTGCAAAGTGTGGGACCTGGGCATGACAGTACAGAAATAAGGTGTGGATGCTGTCCATGGGACAGTTAATTTTCCTCCTAGTAGTACTGTCCTTTTGATTTATCGTAAGAACAATGTTGATAACACAATGATCTTTTAGGTGTTGCTGTGTAGTGCTCAAGAAAAAGTACATGTACAAATGAAGTATAAAAAAACTTGTATATGAGGAGAGGTTAAATCAATTGCAATTCTTCATCTGGTAAAAGAAATGATTGGAAGAAAATATGACTGCAATAGAGACATGAATAATGCACAGAATGTGTGAAAAAGGAAGTGTTATTCACTGTTTCACACAATACAAAACCCAAGAATAATCAAAAGAAATACTTAAGAATAATTCTTGAATTTAACTGAAAGTAGGGGGATTTTTTTCCAGTCAATGTGCAAATTAATTGTAAAACTTATTAGCAACATGCTGTGCCAATACAACTGCTGCTGCAGCTGCTAAGTGATATCAAACACAAGGATGTAGAGACAAACCTCAGTTTAGAAGGTCCTAAGATAGAGGATGTCAGAAGCTGTGAGGTTAAACTGAATGAAGTATTAATTTATTCTTGAATCTACAATTGGCCACTCTCTAACAAAAGATGCTGGAATAGGCGAGTCTTTTATCTTGCCCATTACTGTTGCTTTTATGAGCAATTCACAGTCTGAGCCTTTCCTGAAGTTAACTAAAGAGAGCATTTAACTGCTGCATTTTTTATATGGGCCTGTATATGAGTAAAATTAATCAACTGAAAACCATGAAATTTGGATTGCTCTGTCTGCAGACATGTGCAAAGGACTTTTACCTTGTTATAGCTTGTTATTTGGTTTACTGTCCTAAACAGTCACCTTGTTGCAGTCTGTTGTAGAAAAAGATAAACAGAGATGAGAGTGAAAGATAAGACCCACATAATCAGTAATTAAAACCCTTCCCTTTGACCTAAAGTTACAGTCCGTGTACAAAACCTTGATTTTCTTATTACCTACAATTTAAATAATGTGTACATTGCCACAGTAAATACTGTATTTTGGCATATATTTCAAGATCCTCACTGAAAGACACCACAAAACTCAACGTAGATGAGTTCAGAGAAATTTTTTTGTAGAAGTAGCAGATTTTTTTTTTTTTCTCCTTGAAACTTGCAGAAAAGCAACAACCTACAGCTTCACACTTTCCTGTGATTTTATTTCGGTATTTCTACATGCCTGAATCATTTTTGCCTGTGTAATTGCAGAAGATAAACTAGTATTGACTCACGTGTGCTGTAAGAAAAGAGAAGAGGAAAAGACCTAAAGGACTGCCATGGCATTTATTCCATCAGTGCAGAGCTGTTCCCTGATGAGTATTTCAAGCATTGGACTTGTCCACCTTAAAAGGCCAGACAGTAAGTTTATGAACTACTTATTACAAGGAAACCTATTTTATGTTTATATGTATATATCTTAAAGGCATTACCCTAAGGTAAAATACTATTTTCTTGATTTAAACAGCATTTTTCTTGGAAATCCTTCCCTACATGTTCATCAAGAAAATGCAAATTGCTATTATAGAGAGAAACAACAGCAACCTCTTCAATTAAAATGACATTGTTACTACACAAAACTTTCCAGTAGAATCCTTTTTACTACGTTTTTATATACTTATAAACTCTCAGCCTCTTAGGATGAGATTTAACATGTTATCTTGCTACACTCCTTAAACACAAGGGATTCTGAAACTGACCTTTAGGTTAGGGTCTTGTAGTATTTTTGTTATTCTTATCCAGTCTGACTGAACAGTTACTAAGGGTGGCAAAAATGAGAAAGGAAAATAAGCAGAATAAGGATATGATAAGGAAAAAAAGTTTTATTGAAATGAATTTATGTTTCTACAATGGTTCACACAAACTGTAACGAGATTAATGTATATTCTTTTTCTTCTGAAGTCTTAAAAAAGGCAAAAAATGCTGCTTGTGTTACTGTATCTATACATGTCAATCTTGTTGGTATACATTCCCTAGATAGAAGAACACTAAGTGGTTCTGGCCTGTTCTACCTTGCACTTATTTATGCGCTGATCTGCTAAGAGAAAGTAGGTTTCCTGTACAAGGCCATCTTCTGTGGATCTCTTTTCCTATGAACAACTTAAGACAGAAATTAATAGAAATAAAGTTTTCATTCAGAATAATATAAGCATGTGGTTCCCAAAGATCTGATCTAGGTGAGACAAGTCAATAAACCAGAATTTCCCCCAACGGCACATAAAAGAATGATAGTCAGGGGTCCTTTTGAAAGGTAAACCAGCAGCAGTGTGTTCAGCAAACAGATCTTTCACAGCAATCCTACTAAAAAAAATTAAAAGGTATGTTTTTTTTGGGAGAAGTCAGGAAAGAAAAGGAAAAAGTACATAAATATATTTTTATCTTCATTTACCGTTAAGACTCCTCAAACAAAGTACTCACTACACGCATAAGAAAATTTCTTACTGAGACAGGCAAGAAAGACCATGTTTCAATTTTCCAACTGTGGAAAAGGCAGTCATAAGTCAGCACTAACTTATTTCTGTGTATTAGTCACTAACCAGACAATCAGCATACACATTTTTACACTGAGCTAGCTATTTACTGGGTTACCAGAAGTCAAGTAAAATATTATCATTAGGGTCATGTAAAGAATCACGACGTGTTCCAGTGATGAGATAAATAAAACCCCTGTCCTGTTTATTTTTTTCTTTTGAGAAATCAAGAAATGGAGTAACAGTTTATATAATCCAGATATAGTTGATAATAAAGAGTGCTTGTATAGGAAACTGTAATATGCAATTAAAAAAATGTATGGAGAAACATACAGAAGGAATAGGATATAATTCTAGGTTTCATGTGTATAATGAGAGTAATAAAGTTAACTTCTGTGGGAACTGGACAAGAGAAAACAATTTCAAGTGGCAGCTAGAGGACAACGAGAAAAGACCTTGCAAAACAGATATGATACAGCTACTTACAGTTCAAATCCTACACTGACAAAGAAACAACAGTATAAAGAGAAAATTCTCAATCCATGGGCAGAATATGACTGCCGCACACTGGGGCACTAATAGATACAGAACATGAGCTTGTGTATTAATATGGCAAAACTATACTCAAAAGGAAAAGAAATATTTTTCGCTTGCTTCTGGGAATCAAAATGTCATCAGCATATATGTAGCTTGTGATGGCAAAATAACTGAAAAAAACATGAGATCCTAAAAATATCTTTGAGGAACCACTAGCTTTTCACCACCAAGTGTCCTATGTGTGATATTAAAGCTACAAATATATAACAAGAAATAGAAGTATGAACATAGAAATTCTTCTAACTGATGTGTTCTTGTAGCGTTTGAAAAGAATGCAACAAGAAAGGGTAAAGACTAAAGGAATCATCTCACCTTGTACACTTCCAGTGTTTTTAAATACAGTATTGAGATACACTATCAGCAATGCCTTTAAATTATCACAGGTATTTTGAACTGACAGAAATGACCACTTGAAAACTTAATAGGTTTCTTCCTATTCAGTGGCCTCTGTTACGATGTGGATAAGCACACTGTACCACTCCTTTTTAGTTTATCTATGGTTTTAAACTGTTCTTATACTCAAGCCTGATTTTTCTTCCAGTGCAGATGCTAGATTTCTGAAAAGGCTTTTTTGTTGTTGTCGGTTTTGTTTTGGGATGCAGGATGATGGATGAGTAAGAACACTGTCATTCCACCCTTTCTCAGCTCCTTCCCTAGTCCAGCTTCTGTTCAACACCAAAGGGCACAGGGCATACAGCTTTACTTAAGTCTGAGAGTTAAACCTTTCATAAATAATTTCAATGTCTATTTCTGAATTCCATGTTCATGTATTTCAAAAGACATTTGCTAAAAATGCCAAAATATTTTTAAAGTATTTTCATCCATTTCTGTTTCCAACACAATGAAAGTGTTTTGATCTTAACACTATAGTTTAAATGTTCAAGTAAGAAACTTAATGCATCACGGATTTTACATCTTGCCACTGAAAATATTAACCTAGGATGTTATCACTACTTCCACTTCTTTTTCTTTTCTTTTTTTTTTTTTTTAATATATATTTACAACCATTGCTTGTGATTATTGCTTATTAGGAGTGCTCTCAAAAATATATTACCTCTTCATAAAAAGTAATATCTGGCATAATTTTTATAATACAGGGAGACAGGAGTTATGTTAGGAATGAAGTAGATAAAATTCTGGTCTAATACAACAAACAACAAATTTCCAATAGCATCAGCATGAAGAAAACATCACCCCAAAAATCACATAGTATTCTAATGATTGCCAGGGAAATGAGCCTGTGCTGAAACTGGTAAAAACTTAAACTAAACATGACTAAATAAAGTCTGCAAAACATTACCTGGATATTGGTGATCACTAATTTAGCTGTATTTTAACTTTTCCCAAATCATACACTGAGTTCTGCCTTATGTAGTTGATTCTTACAACAGGGACAATACCTTTCAATAACCTTCCTAGACTGTATGAAAAAAACACAAAGTATTTGCAGTCCAAATGGAAAAGAAGAGAAACTTCCTAAATACAAAGATTTTTTTTTCCAACTGTTATGCAAGAAAAGCACCTGTTTTAGAAACTTAGATGTGCTGTGTAGCTGAACTGAGATGATTACTCAGAGCAGGTACCTAACCTAAGCCTGAGGGATTCAGAACCATCTTCTGAGTGAGATAGTCTTATCTCTTATCTCTTTCTAAGCATACACAAAAGCAGAAAGCAGAGCTTGCTAATAATTTGTATCTTCTTTTTTGATATATAACACATAGTAATGTTGTCAACAATCAGAGCTTTTCGTGTAGATATCCCAACTAATATTATCAGAGATGTCTTCCTGCTACGTCTTAAAATTTGTGGCCAAACTTAGGAGGTTGGCTTCATCCCTGATTATATTAAGAAACTTTCAATAAAACAGGACTTGAACCTTGGTGGATAACAATGTAGAGGGTAACTTTCCCAAATTCCTTTTAAGTTGTAATGTGAATTCAAATATTTACAGTGAAATTCAGACACCATGGGATTAAAAGCAAATTTCCTACACACTTCAACAGAACTTAAGCATTCTCCTTACTTCACATTATTACTAGCAAATCTACTTCAATATTCAGTAAAGAAGAATAAACAACTCTGCTCCTCCTGTGAAATATTAGAAGAGAGATTTTCAAATGTTCAAAGATTTATAAGAGAAGCGATGGTATCTGGCCTCCTACAGAGAGCACTTCATTGAGAAAAGAACCCAAAACAATTCCACCACTATTGTTACGTTGACACTACTAAAAATGTCATCCTTAAAAAGAAACTGAGCAGACCATGTATCCTGTTTATGAACCTGCATTCTATAGTAAGAGTTTAGAAAGGAACATCTTGCAGCTATAGTGGCAGAAGCACAAATTATATTCAGAAATGGCATTACAGTGAACAGTCTCACAGAGTCATTTTTACTTACAGAAAGCAGGACTGATGTCTTGAAAATGATCATCCAATAGAAGTTGCACAGTACGTGAAGTGTAACAACTTTTATTCTTAGTAAAATACTTCAAAGTCTGACATTGCCCAAAAGAATTTGGTTTCCTTTTTTTTAATTATTCAGTCATAATAATTTCATGCAAACGGCTGAATCTCTTGAAAAGGAGTTTAAGTCATCTAAAATGGAAGTATTTAACATATAGTTTTTCACACTAGGATGATTCGTATTTTCTGTTTGTTAAGAAAAAACAAGAATTTATAAAGAAATAAGACTTTCCAGTGTCTGTAAACTAACTAAAAACATTGTCACCATTTAAAAAAAAAAGATATATCAATGTAGTAAGCTTAAAAAAAGCATACTAAACCCAGACTTTTTGGAGATTTACTACTTCATCCTTTTTCCACTCCCCAGACATGGAAAGAGGAGTATAATAAGGGGGTTAAAAAGAAAGCCAACAAATCTACATGTTTTTCTCCAAACATCACAACCATGGAAGCTCACTGATGAGAAATTAACTTGCACATTCTCTGTGTAGAGAGACTTTTCAAGTACTTCTGGTGCACAAAAGCCAGCCCTACACTTCCAATTCCAAACTATCTTCATATGATTTCTGGACCTGGCTTCAGGTCTGTGAAGTTAATTTTATCAAAGCACCTGGTTTAACAAATCTTGTCTATGTTAAAAATATTTCTTGTTTTCCCTCTTCCTTTCTACTAAGAATATTCGTATTTCCTCCAATAGAAATATGTGACAGAAATGAATCCCTGCTCCTATTTACCACTGCACTCCTCAGGGAAGTTACATTTCACTTCTGTTTAATATATTTTACTGCCGTTTTAATTAATTCATCTGGACTCTGAGATGTGTCCCAGACAAGAGATGTATTTTTAAAAGAACATTAAGAGCTTTCTAAAAGATTTTTGGGGTTCCATTTACATAAAGAATCAACAGAATGAAATTCTTTTTACAGTGGCACATAGTTAAAGTTCAGTTAAATGATTCAGTAATTTACCAATATGTTACAGAATCCCTATACATAGAACAATTCAGAATATTTTTACCATGTAAACTTCAAACTAATAAAAAGACATGTTAACTACATTGCAATAGAAAATAAATGTTAGCTCAGTGGCTGTCACAGAGTAAGTAGTCACTAAGTGATGTATTTTAAAGACAACTGCATGGCCGTAAGTCATGCAAAAGGTAGTACTGATTTGAGACAGATGTACATTATTAAACATAGTTGTGGCATTCACAGTAGCCTTGTAGACTTTTTCTGGATCTAAGTTGACTCTTAAGATTCAGAAAGTTTAACTTCTGTGCTTCATTACCTGTCTTCAACACATCCATATCCTGTCAGCTAGTAATGTGCATTGCACTGTGCTGTTTGCATTAAGAATATTTATAGTAGTTAATAATTAATGAGTTCAGGCACAGACATTTTCTGTGGTTTTCACCTTAGGCCCATACACTCCAAGTTTCCACTAAGTTTCAGGAAGCTCATTAAAAAAAAAAAAAAAAAAAAAAAAGATCAGTATCAATGTGCTCTTACATGCTGAATACAGTAATTCTTATTTAGGCAGATACATAGAACAAAACGTTCAACAGTGGCCTACAAAATCCAGCTTTTACCTACCTGAGTCATGATTTATGCCCACCTGACACGGCAATATACAAACACTGGGTACATACAGAATTCTTAAAATGATGTACAGTTTGAACAACATGTTTTTGTCTATTAAAATCCCAATTTTCAGATCAAAGGGAAGGGAGATTATTTTAAGCTGCCTTTACTGCCTTGCCAAAACCATGGTCTCTAAGGCCTTGTATAAAGCTGAACTAGTCAATTTGTAATTAAATCTTATAGGATACAGCAATGATGCTCATTACAGAAAAGGCATTTTATAGTCAGCAATCTTATTTGCAACTAACAGGATGATACAAAAGTCACAGTTCACAGAAGCTTTATGTCTGTTATTTTATGCTGGAATAATGCGGCACAAACCAATTAGCCAGCATAATAATGTCATTGTGCATTTAAATTAAAAACTGGATCTGGCAAAATGTGTCTGCCTTTCTCATATTTATCATGTCCTATGTATTACTAGAATAGTAGTTTTACATTTGAAGGGTCAGTCATGGGGTGCTAAGTAATGGATCTCATAAAGCACTTCACCTCTATACAATTAATATAGAATGATGTAACTGCCATTCCATAAATATGATTTTTCTTACAGTTGCAAACAATGGCCACAGTTCCACAAAAGCCAAAACTTAATAAAAACTGTTAAAAATAAAGAAAAAAAAATTGGAGCATAACGGCTTCAGTTAGTGCATCCATTAATGTGAATGGGATGTGACACTGCTATGTTTCTGACAGAAGAGTTACGAATTTTAAGAACTTAAGGACAATTTTAAGATAAGTTATGTCTCTATAAATGCTTTTAAATATATGTACTGGGTTTGTCACCACTGCTTATTACATATACACGCAAGGTTGAAGTTCCTTGTTTTATTTACAGATTAGTAAGTGTGGATGATTTTTCATTTAAATACTCTGAGTTCTACATGATTGATCTAATAAGCTTTCATAAAGCCCTAGTAGGTACTAACATCATAAAAGTATCATTTAGCAATGGAAGTGGTGGTCAAGGAGAGACAGGAATAATACCTAATCCATGCAGTGTTAAGTTTTCCATTTGGTCTACAATAAACTGTTCTTGTAAAAGGGAAAGAACTTAATTGCATTTAGTTTTTGCTTCATCCCAGTATAGAACATTCACTTCTCAGTTGAAATAATGTATTGATTTCAGGACATATTTTGCAGCTATAAAGACTGTGAATAAAGAATTTTAATATGCCACAATTATCGCTTTTATGTTATAGTTTACAAGCCCTTTATTGCATTAATTTAATATCACAAGTTGGGAAATGGCAGCAAAATGTACCAAAACGTCTTACACCCACACTACAAGAAAGCAATTAAGACGCAACAAAAATAGAGTTTGAGCTAATGTGTCCTTTATCCATCGCAAACGTGCTAATAAACTTAGAAAAAAATCATTATTTTAAAATTACAAGACAATTTACTCTCAGGATCAGGAATTCAGGAATATTTTTGGACCGTCTTAGGCTTGACTAAACCTCCACAAAAGTAAGCCTAAGATTTATTTCTGAACCCCAAAAGATGATTAAGTGACAAAACAAGAAATAAAATCTATCTTTAATTTATAGTAGTTGCAACAAAAAGCTTTACTAACAGAAATTAAAAGAATCATTATGAATCTTGATAAGCAGCATTCATTCATTTGATCTCAGAGAAGCTACACGACCTCTTCACAGAATGTTATATGCATTATATTAAATAATAGTCAGCTTACCCAGAAAAAAAAAAAGGAAAAAGAAAAAAAATCTACTTTAAAATCCCTAATTAGATGGAGATTTCAGCTGCCAAGATCTTGATAGAAACAGCCTGTATGGATCAAGCATGTTCCATCCAGTAGCATGGTTCTGATGACCCCTGAATGTGACCTGCTCCCAGTGGAAAGCAATTTAATGCTCTACTGCACATAGAACAGTATATATGAATACAAAAAACCCAGATAAATTACTGACAGTTACATCTGAATAGGATTGCTTCTCAGCCACTTATCTGTAGCCAGGCAAGCTTGTTTCACCTCACTTTAAAAGATAAAGACACATGGCAGGCTGCCTCTGCAAGTTCTCATTAGGCAAACAGCCTCCATTGTCCATTAGTGGAAAAGTCTCCCTATTATTTAAGGAAATGTGACAGCAATGGAGGTGAAGTGAAAACTATCTGATGGCAGGAGATTCATCAGCGCATTACAAAGCTTTTTGCCTTCCACAACTTTCACCAGCCTCTTTCTCTTTCCACTTTTTAATCTGACAGCTCAAATGCCCCAGGGTTGTAGCCATGCCAAAGGTCAAGAACATAACAGGGCTATAAAATGAGGCTGTTTCAGGGGCAGAAGCTGCCAAACACTAAGAAGTTCATTGAGTACTAGACAATGAGATGAGAGCCTACACTTCAGCAAATTTACCTTAGTAGCTGCCACTGCTTCTGAAAAAGCATTAAGAACCTTAAAAAATATTTAGAACTTTTGCATACTCTCTGAATCCTGATAAAACAAAGAAATATTAGAATACCTGTTATAACATAAATATTTGAAAGTTTCATCTATGTTGGGAACCACTGTAAATATTCATAACCAATAAGTAGCCTGGCTTTTAAAATAACCATGACAATCACAAACTCTTAATTTAAAATATTCATAAAATAATATATGACATATTGGGCTCCATTAGTGCATATACAAACATGTTTTACTAAAGATTAAACCACTTCATTAGGATACTCAATTAAAAAGAGTCTTTTTGCTTCCATTAAGAAAGTCAAGGTTTGCAGTGCTACAAATGCCAAGACGAAAGGGAAGAGTTTGCTTATATTAATTTTATCCTGGAAATGTATGGCTTTAATTTTTCACAATCAGTGGAAGCAATAAGGTGAAATTGAATTACCTTTCACGATGTCCAGCAGTACTCTTATCAAGTCAGTGAACAAGTTGGGTGCTTGATCAGAAAGTCCACAAAGCAAATTCCTGCTAAAACAAAGAAGACAAAGACACAGTCTTAGGTTCCTGTTCTGTCAGAATGCTAATCTTTACACACACCAATATTCAGTCTGTGCAAGGAAGAAAATCTTAGAAGTATGAGATAGCTTCTGCATAAATGTGGATTCAGATCCAATTTTGACAGTAAACAAAAAAATGACTATTGGCAATATCTGGCCATCATTACAGTGCACACATCATATAAAAACATACTAAAGCAAGTCACCAATTAAACGTTAGGCTCAAACAGGCTTTTTGATAGATATATAGCTGTAAAAACATTTTGCATCATCCAAATCATATATTAAGCTCTCTGATTCAAGTGAGAATAGTTGGGCTGGATTGACCTTGGCTGGATAAATAGTTTTTATTTTTCCATCTAGTCTCCACCCATGAAGATTCCAATGCAATATGTTGCTGGATGAAATAAATAACATCATGTTTATCTTGGGTTATTTTTTGTGGTCTTCTTTTTTAGAGTTCACACACTTATTCAAGACTCTGTTAGATGTTTAAAGTGAAAAGCTTGAATGAAAACTATGTATGTTCTGTTTTGAACATACAACTGTGGTTTTCTGTATTGTTATGACTAGTAGTTAAGGACAGTATCTAAGGAAGTATCTGTCATCATTCTATCTTATCTATTCCATATTAAGAACATAATAACGGCAATGCATAATTATTTCTTCTTAAATTTGAAATATTGTCTTAAACTATTTCAGGCAAAATCGCTAATTTTGCAGAGAAACTGAAACAATTTATCTGTATTATCAGCCAAGGTGTTTATAACTGGTTACTTTGATTTTGTATGTATATACTCCAACTTCTATACAATCTAAATGGATCTTTTGGAAAAGCCAAAAAGTGTAAGAAACAATTTAACCAGAGCCACCATTACTATTAGGAATTGGGGAAATTATGTTTATCAATGCATGAAGTGCCTTAGACTCTACAGTAACTGGCGGTATGCAAGTTGATTAGGCTTCAGTGCCTTTATCTTATCTGCAATATCTTACGAGAACTTTTTTATTATTCTGGTTTTTTTTCAGGTGGAACTGATCCTTTTACAAAATACACTTAAATCAAACAATTTTGTAACGTATGCTTAGAGGTTCTTAGAACTCTGCTTCAGGCATTTCAATATTTGAAAACTAAAACATTCATAATAAATCTTATTTACCCTTGAGTTTCATGAATGTGTTTTAATAGGGGACGTTTTATTCTGAGTAGACTAAAATGTGTGTAAAGAAAGGTAGATTGTAATGCACTTGTTTGTACATACACATGTATATACAGATACTTAAATATCCCTTAAAAATCATACTTTTCCAGATGTGTCATTCTCCCATTACACAGACAAAATCCATTGCACTATTCTAAGAAATATTTTGAGAGCACTAATGAACGTAGAATATTTTCCTGCAATATTTACTATGTATTCAGTATCTATGTCTAGTTTTACCTCTGTTTTTCAATCTATATAATTTACATATATAAATAAATAGGTACATGTAATTAATTTCAATGGGATGTGAAAGAGGAGAGGGAGTATCCCTCTGTTTTTCCTGCCATCATTAACATTAAACAAGCAGCTCCTGGACTGAACAAGCAGCTCCTGGACAAA
>NW_010255875.1:0-22321 GCF_000690775.1 Eurypyga helias
GGGTGGGGGGCGGGGGGAGGCAAGGAACCTTACAGTAAGCAAAATATATTAAAGAATGAAGTTGATCAACAGATATTCATGTAAATATTATGAAAATTATTATATGTGTACACTCAGATATGGAAGTGATCTTCAAGTCAGTCTGTGTTTTTTTTTCTATTTTTCATATAATTATAGTAAATCATTAGGACTATATTCTAACCTCCTTCTCATCTTTTCCCTCCAAGAATGCCTTTATTTTAATCTAAGGTATTTGCTGCCAGTAGTTCTACAAACCATATCTGAGCCTAACTAGTTCTCTGGAATCTTCATGGGACTTTGAAGTTCCATGAACTTCAGAAAGTTCCCATTCCTCAGACACTTGGTATTCCTTTTTCAGTGAAATATAATAATTTAATAAAGTCACTGACTGAATTCATGGAAAAGAAATGTATCAACAGCTGTTAAAACAAACAAAAAGTAAACACCTCTGGCTTGGCCAGTCTTTGCATCTAGCTCGAAGATGTGATTCTAAGAGATAACGCAGCATATATTTGGATTTTTAATGAGTGATGTAAAATGCTCTCCAGAGGCATCTAATTCTTTCCAATTTAAGAGCTTAAAGTTAAGAAGCTTGAAAATTCCCATGTGCCTAGAACAACCTTTAGGTGTCTTTCAGCTTTTCAAGAGAGTGTTGTCCCTGTGATAATATAAGGACTTGAACTAGATTAATCTTCTGCTGTTGCCATAGATCAAACAAATCACAGGATATTTATTTATCAATATGACATGTGGGTAGCAAAATTTATTTACTTCAGATTATTTTACCTAGTTTCATTATTTCATGTATGCAAATACATAAAAATCAGTAAATGCAAATACATAAAAATCAGTAAATGAAAAAAGGCTGCCACATCAAAATAAAAAGCAGCATTATTGATGTTACTGTTTTTTTGTGGCTTTTGTCTCTGTTTTAGCACATACATATATATTGTCTTCTGCAGAGAGGAATAACTTTCTCCCTGCTGGATTTTACTACTTGATCTTACAACCTTGTTGTGAGACCATGAAGAATTTCAGAGTATGATCTATATTAAGGGCACCATTTCAGAATCGGTTCTTTTCTGATTTTTTTTTCCACTGTATCACATGAATGAACAATCAATGAATCAAATTAGAGCCTAGTCCTGAAATTTGGAAACAAAATAGTTGCTCTGCAGTTGACTTCTCTTTTAACAGACTCCACAACAAAGGAGATCATTCTTCAATGTTAATGCTTAGTCAGATGCTAATTTGGCTTTTTTCTTTAATAAAAGAATGAGTAACATCTGAGGTTTCATTTTGTCCAAGGATGGAACCCATTCAGAATATGATAAGTAACATTAACAGAGCATAATAATTTCTCATGTATTGATGACCTTTAAAGAGAATTGTAGTTATTACCTTAGAATATTCTCATTTATTACCTGTCTCATCATTGAATTCCAGCACCTTTATGTAGCAGAAATATAGATGCTTTGGCTTCAAAAATAGAGAAATATGATTTAACTATTATAATGGCTGCAGATTGTGAAGTCTAATTCATTTTTTTTCACATTATATGGGATTTTTGAAGATGATGCTGGTTACTAGACCGGACAGTTCACTGGAGAGTGTAGAATGAGTTTATATCTTAAGTCTGCGTTAGTTATAAAAGGGTATTTTCTCAGATCTGGCAGAAGTTCATTAAACTGATTAGGTGTGCTTCTTCAACAGCAGTCTAACCTATTATTAGTAGTAAAGTCCTTTACATTGTAAGCAAAAAAACATGGATATTGAGATGTGAAAGATTCTTTGAACATTCACCCTTTTAATGAAGTAAATTCAACTAAGTCTATCCTTTGTCAAACAAAATTCAGTGGCAGAATTAGTTTTGTCATTTAATGAAATCAGGCATTTCCAAATGTCTTTTAGTTCACCTTCTTAGTCCCAGTGCTCTTGCAGTAGGCACACAGGTTCAGAATTCTCTCTGGTATCACAAGCTGGGTGGTTTTACATTGTAGTTAAAACCTTGATGGCTTTCTTCAGCATTTTCTACAGTTAAGCATTTTCCTGGGTTGTCAGGTGAATGTTGACCTACCTGTTCTTCAGGCAAATGTTGATTTACCTGTTCTTCAACTCAACTTTAATACAATGGCAGGTGTTATTCCTAAATGGACAAAACTAGGAACACTTAGCAATAATTAAAATGGAAAGATGTAATCTAAAGGAAGAGTTCATGTAGACAGTAAATTCTTGAAGGGTACTTAGATTATCTTGTTCATCATAAAAATTGTATCCTTAATCATTTTGACTGCACCTTGTGAGAAAAGACATAGATACAGAATCCAACAAATATTTATCCCACTGATAAATACAACACCATGATGCTAGTCTTCAAACTGACAGTTACAAGTTAGAAGATTTTGTAACCATCACTGAGAGTTTAATAAAACTATTGGCTCAGTGGGAAGCAACAGTTCAAAAATGGTTGATGTTATCCAAATATTGAGAACAAGGAAGAGGATGTAATTTTTCCTCCATATAAAAATTTAATGTGGACAAAATTTGAGTTCTCTATTCAGTTCTACTTTTCACATTTCAAGAGCTATCTAGTGGGGTCAGAGAATGCAGAGAAGGGAAATGAAAGTAACCAAGGGAATGAAGCAGATGCCCTACAAAAAGAGCCTAAAAAGTTTAGGATTCTTCAAAAGTCTCTGGAGAAGGGAAGGGTAAAGAAGGATATGACTGAGTTTACAAAGTCATGAAAGGTCTAGGTATGGTGAATGCAGAATGGTTATTCTCCAGGTGGCACCATCCTACAACTAAGGGAGACTTGTCCAAACTAGATGGAGATATATATAAAACAGATAAAATGTAACAACAGGTAGAAAGTATCTTCCTATCTTTCTTCTTCTATCTATCTATTTCTAACTACTGGGGTGGTGGGGTTTTTTTTTTTTTTCATAGTGGCTAATGAGCTGATGGAATTTTCTGGCACAAAAGCTCGTGGAGGCAGATAGTACCAGCAGGTTCAGAAAAGGAGCAGACCAATCTATACAATGGGTGGATAGGCAGGATATATCCTTTAGGGTCAGGTTTGTGCAGCCTGACTCAGTAGCAGCTTCAGTGGCTATAGTCAGATCAGAATAATTAGCCTGGTTGAGCTGACCCATTTCCTAAACTCTTACAAGCATTATTCTGCTCATGTTGCTCATTTTGTTTGTTAAAGGGTTTCCTCTTCTAATTCTCAATGTGAGCATAAAACCGACTTGTCTGGGATATCTCTTACTATGTTTTACCATAGCTCCTAAGTGAATGGGCCCTCAGATGCACAGAAAGCTCTAGACTTAATTGGAGTTTTCCCACTAAGTCTTGTATTATTAAAAATGTTATTATATTATTACCATTTTGAATACTCAAAAATATGTACCTTGGATTACTCAAAGAAATGATATAGAAAACTTAATGATATATACCATGAAAACATATAACTCATGCTTCTTTAAGAAAAAAGTATAGCTACACTGTTGTTGCCATAGTATTCTCTGGAATTAATAATGAGGGAAAAATAGATTAGTTTGGTACAGTCTTTTCATGAGGTCATCATGGTCTTTCAAAGGCACTTCCCCTCTGCAAACATGGTTTCTCAAATAAAGAGTAGCACATACACTGAGAATGATTTTCCAGAGGCTGAACTGAGTGACTTAAATTGCACACTCCTGGTTAAACTTGATCAGCACTATTTAAAATAACCCAAAAGTTAATCTGCCTAAGACATTATAACCTCACAGTTAATGAGGCTTGTTTTGATTCTGATGAGAATTTTTCTTTTCTGGGCCGGCATAAGTTCAACAAATCATGTTAAAAACTATTTGAAACAGCACACTTATGGGCCTTTACCCTGTCTTCTTTAATTAAGCTTTGCAGACTGACACAGTTAAAGTATGGTCCAGCATTGTTGTTTGGGTTATTACTTTGGCAATAGTCCACATTTCATCAGCCGTTTGGAACACACTAGAAGTATTCTGCTACAGCTAGTCTTTAAGGCTTCACACATATGAACTACAGCAAAAAGACAAAGCATGTGGAAGAAAAGAGGACCAGGGCTGTCAGGCTCAGAGTAAGGTTGCTGCAGAACAAAAAAGTCATTTTCCCTCCAAATCTTGTGTGCTGAAGGGCAGAAGTAAAGTTATGGGAAGCTTTACCCTCCAATTCCATGTATCATTTCTGTTAGTGGAGCACAGCAATGAGGATAGTTCCAATTCAATGCTACAGGGCACAAAGCAGGGAATGTTCTTTATATTTTCCTTATGATCTCACTGGAGTTGGCATGACTTACAGGAAACCATGCAGAAATGTGCAGGCCACCCTGCCTCATGGCATATGAGATTTTCTTCAGATGCATTCAGATAATCTCAACATAATTTGCTTCCTCAGCTCCTAATTGCTTTCCTAAACTGCTGTATATTGGTGAAAGTGCTTGTTAAGTAACTCTTCCTATTCATATGCCAGAGAGAAAATAAATTCTTTTTATACTGCACAGTGGATTTCTCTGGACTGTAAAGAGACTATTTCTCTATTCTGCAAGTTTTGGTGTATGATAGGCAGCAAGGCCAGCAATCCTGATACTTCATATTATAATACATTACCTTCAAGGCCAGAGTAACTGGACAACTCAATAACTTAATAAACTTATCCATTCTCAGAAGAATCTGGGCTGAAATGCTCTATGCTTGAAAGTTTTGTTGGAATGTTTCAGTACTAATAGATCTGCTGTTTTCAAACAGCCAAGGGAAAATACTTAAAGGTGTTTCTTTAAGAAACTATGACATCTCCAGAAACTTGGGAAAAATATTTGACATTTGACCTGGCATGTGACAAAAATCCCCTCATGAGGATGTCTGTTGCCTTCTGCATGAAAATACTTGTTCAAAGAACATTGCTTGTTCTTTGAAAAGTTACTGCTTTTCACAGTGGAGAAGAATGAAGAGTTTTGCAGCTTAATTCTCCATGGCTTCTTGTCTCAAGAACATTCTTTTCTTAGAGCTTCTCTGTGCCAACAAAACTGGGATAATTCACAGGGCAATTATACTTCCTATTTGACAGTCATTGGAAGAAGCGCAATCCATCCATCTGTAAATCTTTCCAAAGACTTCACAGATAATAAAAGCAAAAATGATACCAGCATTCAAGTTACATCAAAACTGTTAACTCAAATGTCCTAACATTTGAGCACTCTACTTTCCAAAAACAATATTATCTTTCCCTTTCTTATCGGAAACAGAACATTGATCTAATTATGTTCCTGCACTTGCAGAGGGAAATGCACACACACACGGTGGATGGCATGAGGTATATAGAATGTGTTTGACTAATTAAAAGTACTTAATAACACAAAAATCCCATCAATTTCTCTGACTAAAGATGGACTGCGAGGTGTGGAAATTGCTTAATAGCATGTGGGAAGCATTATACAATGCTGTAGGGTAGTACCTGAAAAGTTGTTTTCTTCCAGCTTTTGTTGCATAGGGTGAAGTACATTAAGATACCACAAAGACAAATGTAACATTTAAGAATATCTGACAAACCCACTTAAGCTGAACATAATGTTCTAAGAATCTGTTCTTCCTCTTTTGTCTCTTTTCGCTCTACAACTTTCTGGTACTGAAAAAAAAGGGGGCTGTTGTTTTGAAGACTTCCCTTCAACAGGCATAGATAGTATTATTTTGGCATATATGACAGTAGCTGCCTATGCTGGTTCTTATGATACCCCCAGAAGTATGTTCAAGCAATTCTGAAGTAATCGCTACCCTTGTAGGAGAGGAATCTTGCATTTCCTTTTCTTCTCTGACAGAAAATGTATGTATCTGAAAAATCACAGATGATTTACGTGGGCTGGTTTATAATGGCACCACCTTAAAAGCATTGACCCAGTTTACCATAAAAGCCATATCGGGTTTTAAAACCAATTTTGCTATCCACAAGAAACATTTGGGAAAATACTTACTCCCATAATTGTGAAAAGTATACATATGATACACATACACTTTTCATAACATACGTATATATGTCATATGCTCTACTGTAGTCACGCTGTTAGTATGCATTTGTATAATTATGCAGCAGCATCACAAAGATTTGAAAATGTCAGATATATTAATGTATGAACTGCATACAAATTATTAGATATTTATATAGCAAAAATCTATTCACTGTCATCACTTTTATACTAGTGTAAGGTTTTATTATCTTCCCAGAGAAAAGACTGAAATGAATTGGAAACAGGACTGGACTCACAGTCTTTTCATATCAGTAAACCTTTTGGCCCCCAACCTCTTTATAGGAAAAAAGATAAATATTTTCTTCAGTTATTGCATCTCAGTTAAATAAGAATTGATTTTCCAAAACAAATCTATTGTCACTTATCAGGCACATAATTAATAGATATTTTTACACAGCCATAATTCAAAAGGCACTCAATTATTTTTCACACAACGCAAAACCTATTACATCTATATTGAATCTTTTTGTGATACGCTTCATTTAAAATGTCACTGCATTTGTTCTTTCAATAGACTGATTTTATGCATTCAGTTTAGAAGATTTGAAATAAGAGGCCCTATATGAACAATTCACAAAAGAAATATCTTGAGGAAAAATTATTGCATAGCAGGCTTTCCCCTAAACATTGCTTTACCCTAGATGTTACCTGGATTTTGTAAAATATTTATGATGACATGGCTTCCTTTCTGTTTTTCTCATAACTGGAATATTAAGCCTTGTTTCAGACCTGGATGCAGGACAGTTAAAGGGTACTTTTTGGAAGTTGTGGATGTGCAGCTGTCTGTCTAAGCCCCAAGGTTTACTATGGTGAACTGAAAATAGGATTATCTTTGTAGGGAGGGAAACCTTTGGAAATAGTATTTTAGTTGTCTTGTCAAACCAATATTTTAAAATTCTGTTATGGACCTGTTGGCAGGACACAAGGTGTCAGTTATGTGCCATTAATACAGGGTGGTGGGGATGAACCTGCTGCCCAAGGAGTTCAAGGAGTTGAAGACCTACATGTCGACTTTCCCAGTAGGTTTTGCATTTCCAGGCTCTTCCCATTGTCTGATCAATGGAGCTGGAAGACACGAGTTCTAGGCAAATGCATCTTTACATCTAAACCTTTATCTGAGTTTATATTCAACTTTCTAGTGTATCAGTCTAACATAAATGGCCTGATCTCAACACTTTCAAGCTGCAGTAGGGACACTGGTATGGGATAAAAAATATAATTCTTACATTTTCAGGGAAGTGCTAGGAATTCCACTTCACTTGGATTGTTTACTAAGTGCTCAACCTTTTCTTGGTTTTCATATTCATTGACAACTTTTTAATACTTGGAGTCACACATTTGAAGGTTCTTCATTGCCTTTTGATTTTGACCAATCTGTATTCTGGATGCAAGAAAGAGGTTGCAAGCCAGGAAAATATGTGTAAATATTATACTTTGCCCTTCGAATGAAGGAAAGAGCATCAGACTTTCATGATCTGAGCAGATTACTCATTAAACTTAACAGAAGCAAAGAGGCCAAAGCATCAAATAATGGCATTGCTACAGGGTACATAAAATTTTACAGAACCAATTTGCTCATATCCGCGATGCACCACTGCAAGTTTTGCTGCCTCAGTACAATTCAGATGACTCTGATTTCTGCCTTACCATGGCACTGAACATTATATGTCAGCTCCTGGGTTCCATACCTAGACCTTATAATATATTTTTGGAATTATTCTGGCTGTTTTCATAAATCAATAAATACTGCATATTCCACTGATTTCCTAGTATCTTTGCGACTCAAGATCTCACAGGTCAGAGGAAGCCATGGGGTCTGAATGGAGCTGGAGAGAAGAAAAAAAAAAAATTGTTAGAGTTTTTAAAATCTCTTTTTGAGGAAAGACTATATTTAGACTAATGTGTGTTTGAGTGAAGATGAATAATATTTGTAGTATTTTAAAGAGGAAAGTATCAGGAATTAGGTGTGATACACTTAAAGGCTTAGGGAAGAGAGTAAAAGCAAGCTGGTTAAAAAGATTAGGAAAACTTAAAATTCTTCTGGTTTAGAAATGATCACTTGATGTTATGCCTACCCAGAGTTTATTGTAGAATTACAGTGACCGAAACATGGTATGATTTGCGCGGTGACAGAAACATGATTGACTGGAGTTTTTGGAGCTAGTCTCTGGTCTGAACAGTCACTTCACATGCAGTAAGCTGAATGTCATCACAAACAATCTGTGCACTACAACTAGACTACATCTTAAAATCATTAGATATTTACTACTTCAAAAAGGACATATTTTGAATTAGAATTTTGGCTGCACTTTTTCATTCATTACTAGATACATTATTTACTACTAACAGTAAAAATAATCCAAGAGCACTGTGGCTGACACAACAATGAAAGCCAGCAATAGTGCACATTTTTCTAGCGACTTTCACTGAAGGATTCCAAAATAATTTGGCACATAAAAATGCGACTGAGAAAACATAGAAGTTATTCTGGGTCAGCAGTACTACTAACAGTTTTTAGGAGGGGAAGTAATTAATAACTTCTTTAAATGAAACTTCAGGAAACATTAGGAAGAGAATATAATTAGCCAACTTGGCATTTAGCCAATGAGCTAACATTAATGCACCCTCAGAGTTATGAAAAATGCCATGGATCTCATGTCTATAACCTCACTCCAGTTTCATTTCTTATGGAAGTATAAAATTCACAATGTCCTCCTTTGACTTCTAGGAAAATGTTGGGAGACTACATTCAGGACAGGCCAGAAACTCAGTTACTATCGTGGTAAATCAGTTCCTAAGACTTGCAAAATAATGTCTAAAATATGAGAAGCATTGGATCAAGTGAAAAGAATCTTGCCAGATGGATTCATCCTCTGTCTCTGTAATTCAGTTTAGTATCTGTCAACACCAGCAAATGTCTCTCTGAAATATCACTCAAATCAGAAACATTTCTTTCACTTCTAAAAGTCTAAATGCACACCAAGACATTAAATAAAAGTAATAATTGTGATAAATTCTTTCTTTCTTTGTCTACTTTAGAGCATTTGTCACTGTGTCTTGAAGAACATTTTTGATACTGTGGTTGTCTCAGAAATACTGTGTTGCACATCAACTCCTGGCATTAGACCCTGCATTGTTCACCTGCCAGTTGACTTTTTAATGTAACATTCTGAATCTGAATTGTTTTGCTTTTCAGAAGACCAAAAAATGAAGTGTTTGGCTGGCTGTGAAAAGCATATCTTTCCCAAACGGGTGAGACAGATGTTGTCACAGGTTGTCATATTTTGCCTTTTTTGCTCCTCTGTCCCTAATTTGATCTCTGATCCCATCCATATGGATGGTGGAGAAGGTTGTTCCCAATGCCTATGACAGATTGCATGTATGCCATCAAAAAAGATAAAACCAAGAAGTACAGATCCTCATACAAAATTGTAAATTAAGAAATCTGGCAAAGAACTGTTTATGGGTAGTCTTGGCTTTTTGTGAGAGAGAAGGATAACAACAGGGTTGAAAAATCATCCATGCCAGGGCACATCCTCAGTGTAAAGGAGTGTTAAAAACAGGAGCTGAAATCTAAGGTGCCTGGGAGATACATTTTTCTTGTTTAGTAGAGATGGATGTGGGGACTGGTCACTTGGATGACTTAGGCCCAGCTGGAAACAAAAGCCCACCCTGTCCCCTGATGGGAGAAAATATAAGGAAAGGCTTGTGCCTGAAGACAAGGACAGGGAGGGAACACTTACCAGTTATGGTCATGGGCAAAACAGATTCAACTGGGGGAAGAAAGAATCAATTTCATTAGTTACCAATCAAATCAGAGTAGGACAGTGAGAAACAAAACAAATCTTAAAAATCCCTTCCCCCCACCCCTCCTTTTTTCCCCAGCTCAGCTTTGCTCCTGATCTCTATACCTCCTCCACCCTCAGTTGCACAGAGGGAGGGGGATTAGTCTCTTCACCACACCTTGTTTCTGTCTCTTCTTCCTCCTCAGAGAAGAAAGACTCCTCACACTCTGCCCCTGATCCAGTGTGGGTCCCTTCCATGGGGTGCAGTCTTTCAGAAGCAGCCTGCTCCAGCACAGGATTCCCATGGAGTCATGGGATTCTTCGGGCACAGATAGCTGCTGCAGCGTTAGGTCGTCCCCAGGCTGCAGGTGGGTCTCTGCCCCACCGTGACCCCCCATGACTGCAGGGCACAGCCTGCCCTCTCACCATGGTTTCAGGGGAACCTCTGCTCTGACCATCTCCACCCCATCTTTCTGCATGGTCCTGGGTGTCTGCCTGGTTGTCTCTCTCACATCCCACTCCTGTCCCCTTCTATTCCTCTCTTCATTTCATATGGCTCAGCCTTGGCCAGAGGTGGGGCCAACTTGGAGACAGGCCATCCCTGTGGCCTCTCCCTGGCTACCCACGCACCTCACCCTACAAACCCAACACAGTCACACTGCATTAGTTACGTTACTTATAGAACTAACGTTTTGTCTGTGCTTTCCCAGTTCTATCATTTTAGCAAGTAAATAGCTCATGTGGTATGTTTTACAGGGAATGATGATCTAATACTGTGGAGATTGTAGGCACCTTTCAAATCTTCTTTTAAATGTCAGTCTACAAAGTAGCTTTTCATAGAAAAAGTTTCCTTATCCACTTTCTCCTTTTTCTCTAAAATGTATTTTGAAAAAAAGTAAGAAAGAAGGTGACCTTCAGATATACAAAGTAATATTTCACTGGATCCATGTTAGTGGATGTTCGATTCCCTATTGCATTCTGGAAGGTAGGGTGGTAACATAGTCTTTGGATATAGCCTTTATTAACGTGATACCGGTCCTTCAAATTATATAGGACAAATGGTTTTCCAGGAACTAATGTTCTTGGCTTATTCTCTGTTACATAAAGGATGTCAGTGTGCTCACAGTGTCTCAGAGGAAAGTAACTGTGAACATTAGCATAGGCAATAAAGCAGAGTGGAAAAATGAAAACATTATCACTAAAAAATGCTCCTGCTATGAAGTAACGTAAAGGTTTCCAGATAATGGAAACAAATAAACACACACACCCATTCCTGAAAAATGGGCCAAAAAATTAGAAACAGCACTGAAGTCAACATTTGCTGTGAGGCTTCTGGTTAGCTTTTTCTCAGGTTAGAAGACCAGATATACTATACAATTCTTGGAAATTAATAATGCAGACCTAAAAATTCTGAACACCTGTGCAGATCCTCCCTTCGGAAAATGATTAGTGGTCATTGTTAGCAGAACCTTAACACTGAATTCTTGAGGTTGCTGACATATTCAACTCCAATGTTAAGCACTAAGAAAATCTCTGTCTAGTTAATTGGAAGAGATATAGTTTTATTTTTTATATCTGTCCTGTGGTAATCCTAATAAAAATCTGTGATTGAGAGAAGAAACTGACCCAAGCATGGGTTTGGAATTGAAAAAATCACTGTTAATCCAGGCTGAGGTATAGCAGTCGCACAAATGAGTGGTTTAGGCAGCTTAAAAAATCATGGTCAAAGATATTAGGAAAAAAGCGATTTTAATACGCATTTGTAAAAATTGCAACAACAGAATTTGATGGCAAGGTTCTCTCTATCGTTTATTCAACATGGAAAAAGCATACAAAAGGGAAATCAAATTAAAATTTTGTTAGAATGATTTATACATGCATCAGGGGAAATTATTTACACAGGGTCAGGGAAGTCGAGTTAGAATTGGGTTGGTGTGGTTTATACATGGATTATGGAAACAAAATGAGGGAGACTCTCCTGTTAGGTCATGAGGTTAGGAGTGGATCCTCTTACTTTCTAAACTCCTTCTCAGAGCAGAGTCAGGGTGTGGCTGAATGCACTCCTAGTCCCGGACTTAATCAATAGCTTATGTCTAAAGGGACTGGAGGTAGGGATCTCAGTGTGGTGATTCAATATATGTTTTGTGTTTTCTGTAACTTTGCAATAGCAGCAATTTAAGGTGGAATAGAAATTTAAAATTCCTTAACACCATTAAGATAAATCACGAGATTAGATTAGATTAGGTTAGATTATTATTGATGAAGCAACACAACAACTTAGTTAAAGATTTAGGAGAGTTCTTAAATTGCATGCACACACACACACATATAATGTATATCTAAAGATATAGCTGCTAAACTTTCCCCTTGATTTCAGTGAAATACTCATGTCGGATGCCTTTGCATCTCTCAGTGGGTGAGGGTCGAGCCCCAAGGACTGGGGAATTTGGCCCAAGTCCCATCACTGGTCTGCAGCAACAGTCCTCCAAACTTGAGAGTTCATGAGCTCTGAGAGGCTTCCAACTCAGAGGAAGATGCTGACACAGCCACTGTGATCCAGGAGACCTCACAGGTCTTCACTTGGGACTGCTGTTTATAGGGTCATGATGTCGGTTGGTGATTACTGGAATTCTCAGAATTTCAGTAAGGCTTGTACTGATCTACCTGAGGTTCGATATGTTCCAGGTCTGCCAGGAGATAATTAGTTATTTCCACTCTTGTTCCCCACTGTGGCCAGGCAACCAAATTCTTTGTATGGTCAGTATTCCCTGCTTTAGCTATGCAAGAGTGCTTGTACCGTCAAGGGATGATTAACCACCAAGCTCCTTACACAAGGCCAAGACTTGATGGGAATTTCTAAGACCATAGAGTTGTCCAGGAGCTGGAGGAAGAAGTGCAGCACCACAACTAGCAGAACTGTGCATGGGAGACGTAAAGATGAGAAGCTAGAGCCTTTGTGCTGTTTTCATCAGTAGTACATTCAATAACCTAGATGTGTATCACATATACATATCTTAAAAATCCATATATTTACTCTTTTTATTCTCACTCAAGAACTGAAATTTTTCAAAGAAGCTCTGTCTGAGACACAAACTAAGCATCAGCTATTAAAAAATGGAATGATTTACATGATACTCTAGCTTTATATAAAGTCTTAGTTCAGACAGGCACACTGGGAAACAGGATAAGAAGAGTGGGATCTTGTCCTGTGCTACTGTGTAAGACTGGGTTATTGATTCACTCTCTATATTTCTAATAAAACATTCCTCTACTCTTCACATGCTGAAGTAAATAACAGTAACATGTGACACACACATGGACACACACGCCACCACCCCTCAAAGAGTTGAAAACTCATTAGGTACTATTGCAGATATTTCATTCTGAAGGAATTGAGGAAAGCCTGAACAATCCAGACTTTTTCCAAGCGCAATTCTTACTACTTATTGCACAGATGTGGTTTACCTTTTACTAGCAAAATAAATAAATAAAACCACACACTGTAAAATACTTACAGAAAATACTCCCTGAAGGGGAGAACTGTGTATGTAAGTTGGTTGCTTGGATGCGGATCGTAAATTGCCTCTGTTGGAATGGGATCTGCCTCTCTGTCATCTTCCGAAGCCAATGTAGTAATAATACCTGGTGCTTGCACAAAAGAGAACATTTCATTAGGCAGTCTTCAGAGCTTGAGAAACCTCCTCTAATGAAAACTCCCACCAACCTTGTGAGGTAAGTAAGTAACAACATTACATGAATTTTTACTATTAATTGGAACTCGATGTTTTTGTTCCTGTAAACTCTGATTTTCCTCTTCATCCTATATTAGAAAGAGAAATCAACATCTAAAAATTGTCTGCAAGAAAGGTTACAAGAAAAGGTGGTTCTGGAAACGTTGAGAAGACCTTCCTGACATGTTTAATTGGCTACTTTTATTTTTCTCTGCCTTCACACAATACAATCAAAGAAAATGTGAACAATCAAAACAACTGAATTAAAATACTTAAAGCATTTTTTGAAAAAGATAGTGTCCTTATGAGATTGAAACAAAATATATCATCAGAAAAAAGATTTCTTCCTTCCAAATCTACAGATGTAACAAGTTCTGATTTTGATTCCAAATTGACACATGTATTTCTACCTATATGTAGATAATATATATCTGTAACTATACTATATGGCAATATATCTATTTGGCATGCTCCTTTCAAGACTATGACCTTTGTGTTACCGGTAACATCTTCCTGCAACAGTGCAGTCTTATTTCCATGGATCCCACTGGAAACTCTACACTGTGTTCAGTTTAGGTTATGTTATTTGGGGTAAACAGGCCAAATTTGGTAAAATTTGGTAAAATTTGAACCCTTACCAAGCATATTTGCCATACCCTTCTCTCGCTCCCCTTCAACACATCTTCTGGGCCATACTGAGCACCCAAAAAAGTAGGGGTTAAAGAGCAAAAAATAAAAGCATACTCCAATCCAGCAACATTTTACCTTGCTCTGTGGATTTTATCATAGGTTAAAACCTGAACGCTAATGAAAGCCAGGGAAAAAACTTCCTTTGAAGGATATTTCATTTTCCTGAAGATTACATGTATTTTAGCAGTGTTGTGTGTTTATTTCCTAGCCTTTCACCACTATTTGATTAATAACCAACCAGTGTCATGCCATTAGAGCTCCAATTTTGTTTTTCTGGAAAGTGTCATCCATAGATATTTAAGTGTACAGTATGAGAAAAGAGTTAACACATGTTCCCTGGGAAATGTTATATGGATCTCTATAAGGACAGCACTTAAAAAACAGTGCTTGCTAGGTAACTGTAGAAAGGTAAACAAACATTTTAATATTTTATACTTTTTAGATATATTTCTCATATCAATTGGACTTTTATTGCTGGTGTTCTTATTTTTTTTTTTCCAGCTGCCATTCATCTAATTCACAGCGGTGGCTACCCAAATTACTGTAGTCAATATGAGAGCAAATTACTTTACCTGTCAACATTCTGCTTTTGTCTTCATTCTAAATATCATTCAGCCCTGAGAATATTGTCTCTGTAGGTGTAGAAGCGAGTGGGAATGCCAACAGAAATTAAATGACATTTTATCACTATTGAGATAGGATATGATCAGTTTTTAAGAAACGATTGCATTTTCTACACATATTTCATCAACTGGCACTTCTATTGCTTCATGATCCAACTTCCCCTGAAGTCAGTGATAATTTTTCAGAGATTTCATAGAAAGCTGCATTAGGCTCAATATGATTGATAGGAAGACATTCATGAAATACAATAAATTTAACAGATTTGCAATATATTGCCTCAGTAGATCTGAGATGCTTAAGGAAATAATAGGTATCTAAATAGATGAAAGTACTGATCCTCCTATTCTAGCACCCTGTTCCTGACAATGCACCTTTTGATCCAGAAGGAGACATATTCTGGATTCTGCCTGTTAAGTACGAGTTTAGCTGTTTACTTCATGACTCCTGCAAGTCTTTGCATATGTAACCTGTGGAGAAAAGATTTTGAATGTTTCTGTTCCCACTATAATTTTCATAGTCACCCTTTTTACTAAAGATCAAGAAAATAGCTAGTATAATCAGTCTAAGAGTAATTACATTTGATGATATACACAGACTGAGTAGATTGCATATACAGGAGAACTGTCTTTCACTCATAAATTTTCTGAATTTTGGAAGTGCCTTTCCTCAGCCCTTGTCCTCTTCCATACAGAGTCAGTATTGTCACTTTACTCATGACATACCAAGGCAGTTACCAGGTAATGGGTTACTACACTTTTGTGTCAGTAGTGACAAGAACTTTTAAAAGCTCACTCCATCTCTTAGATAGCTGAAGGGCTAAGCCAGTGTAACCAGGGCTTGTTAAAATCACATTGTAAAAGAATCAACCTTGATGCATGTTTAGTGATGTCTGTTTAAAAATGACTTGAGAGCAGATGTTAATAAAACTCAGTGCAAGAATGCCTGCTGATAGTAATCATAGAAAGCATTCCAAAGAGTATTTAATGAAGTCATGTAGCTTTTGAATGAATATCCATTGATAACTGGTTTGGTATTAGCTCAGATCTTGCCTGAACTTCAGAGGTGGCTTGTTAATAAAAATGTAGAAAGTAATAATCTAAAATACACTTACTGGTAACAGACACACCTTTTAAAGGCTACTTCTGGGTGAAGTAGAAATCTGTTCAGAAGCAGAAATACAGTGCTGGTAGTGTTGTGTTTTTAACGGTCTACTCATAAAAATGTAATAGTGTTGGTGAAATGTGCTGTATGACTCTGCTATTTTTTTTGAGTGCAAGGTTTCTTACTCCTCTGATCATTCCATTTATTTCAACAGAAATAGGAGATTGCTTGAAGGGTAAAACATCATTCAGCATGAGTAAAGATGGCAGGTTATATTTTGGTTTAGGATGAGGAAGACCGTCTCTCAGGTAATGTGAAACTTTCAACCCACAGTATGATTCTCTCCAAGTCTCACAACTCTGAATACCTTTAAGGCTTAGATGTTTTATCACACAAGACACAAACCCATGGACAAAACTCAAGAGAGTAGAAAAAGGCCTGCAGAAATAACCCCAAAATGACAAACTACTTATTTTGAAATTAGATGCTTAACTTCTAGGAAATAGTTGACCAGATAAAAAGAGGATTTCTGGAAAAGAAAGGAGAGGGCTCACTGATGGCCATTGTTAACAAAAAACATAATAGTTTTGCATATTAACTGTAAACTGTCTCTATGAAATTTAAAAAGTCACCTATTCAATTAACTGGTAGTTGAATTCATTACAAATATTAACTTATTGTCTAAAGAACTCAAGTAATCAATAATTTACATGAAAATCTTGTTTGGTAGAGTTAGAATTTACCAATGGCTATTCACTTCAACAAAATCGGATTATAACTGAATTCCCAGTTACATAAAGCTGTCCCAAAGCAATGCAAACAACAAATAGCTTTATTCCAGAAAAATTGCAGTTGAGACATTTGTTTTACATAAAAAATTATTTCCAAAATTTTACAGAGAAAATTTCATTTAAATCATCACATTAGTGCATAACACTATTAAGTTCAACAAATTTCATATTTTTGGAGAGTAACATTCCAATGATTTTCTTTTTAAACAAGCTGCACACTTCAGTTTTAGTCTTGGGCGTATTAATTCAAAAAAAGTACAGCATGGTGGTAAAACAATTTCATGTCATCCCTAGAGGAAAAAAAAGATGGAATATGGACACATAAAGTATTAAAACCCCTTAGTCAGTCTTAGAGAGCAAAGTAGAGGGCAAAATCTCCAGCAGATGTTAAAATCAATGTGGCTAACCTCTATTAGTCTATGCTGATTGCACTAGTTGAGGTTCATGAGGTGAATGCCTGTGGTACAGACGTGAACTACATAATGTACTCCAACCTTTGAGGAAACTTCTTCTGTCTTCAAGTCAATAATGTGTTACTTAGGCACTTTGATTATATTCATACTTATCTCTTGCCATTTACATGAGTTAGGTTGTCATGACAGCTGTTCTTCCCTTATGTGGCTAATAACACTAGTATCTTGCATTTTTTACATTAGTCTGTTTTTCCCAAAGTATGCACATCTACTGTGACTTTTGAGTGCCTTTCCAGATTTAACTAGTATTGGAAATGTGTATTCTTCAAATCTGTGCCACATATTCTAAAGGTCATAGCTAAACTGAAGGTTTCAGATTTATGTATTCTTTGTTATTTTTATACTTTTGTACTTACTGCACTGAATCCTTGGGAAATATTGTATTGATTATTATAATTCTAATTTGGTTATGTTCAGAGTCTTTCTAGTCTCTCTTACATTAACAGAGCAGTTAAATGGCTGAGTTAGACACCTTTCTTTTAGTTTATCCAAACAAAATATGCTTCTGTATTTAGCTTATTTTAAAATGGCTTTCTGTGCTTTGGTTTATAACCTATGGAATATCTTCTGAAGGGCAAGTGAGACTGAAAACCTCATCACTGCTTTCACATTTCAAGGCCTTCCTGTTTGCAGTGCTGCCTCTTGTTACTGAAGCTTTGCTGTTGGCTTAGCCATATCAAATAGATCGAAATTTACTTTGTGTAGTAGCTGTCTATAAACTCAGCTATAGAAAAATAGGTAGGGTGATATCCACTATTATTATATGAGCGCCTACTACGACATGAGACTGTCTGGAAAACCCAGTGAAACCTTTTGAATCTTTTTTAAAGAGAAGTTACTATATCGAATACAAACAGCTGCTGCAATTACATAAGGTAGAATTCAGTTTGCAAGAGCTGTTGAGCTTTGGAGTACAAGCCAATTACCAGCAGGAGTCAGAAATTGTTCCACCTGGAACAATTATCTGAACTATATGGGAGGTAACAGGGGTTTCCATCCTAAAATGTTTTAAATTCTTTCAGTTTTGAGGGAAACAGTTTCTTACGCAGCAATTGTAATCATTCCAAGCCACTTATCTACCCAGAGCTATACTGCTATGCACTGCATCCCACAGTCATTGAAAAAATAATCAACCAGTGGTGGTGTTGCACATCCCACAAAAAATTGGAATAAACTTTGTAGCATGTGTAGACAGGTCAGGGTCTATCTCCCTTTGGCTCCATGCTTTCCAATTAAGCAACTTCTCTTTGCATGTATTGGTGACAGCTGGCCTCTTGTCCTAGATCCAAGCTGTGGTCTTGAATTCAGCCTTTGCTTTATTTCTTGTGTTCTTAGACCAAAATATGAGTGGGTTTTACACTGCACTGAAAGAGAACAAACACCAACACAGGATGGCAGAGCTGAGATAGAGTCTAGGTCTGTGCAGAGGCCCCTGACCCTCTGTTCCTAATTCCTTACCCTCCATGGAACTGGACAAGAGACAAGATGCAACGGTGATATTTCTTTAAAACACAGAGATTCTGTACACATTAGTACTGTAGAGGGGCAACCTGTCCAAGAGGAAAAGGGTCCATTTGCATGACAAGCCCCATGGCTATTAGAGGAAAGTAATTTCCTGGCCTTGGAGGAGCACACCTCCCTTTCATGTCCCTTACAGGGAGGTCTTTGCCACAATATTTATGCACATAAACAGATAACCTTCTCTGCTTCCCTGGGCCTTTTTCATGCACTTCTTCAAGTCCAGCATCCAGACCTACCTCCTGCATAATTACAGAGTCCCTGTGTTTTTCCTGTTGCAGCCTAACCTGCAAGACCTGATTTGACAATCCTATGGAATTGCTGCTTCTCTAACTGCCTTATGGAGCCTAATATCAATGGTAGTAACACATTTCTTATTGTTTGAAAAATGCAAGTGAAATGTGGCAGTCACCACAGAACAATTGAAAGCAGAGGACGTCAAATACTGTCACAGTTCAGAAGAATCAGTTTAGGAAGGGCTGCAGAGCCATTTATTGGGACTGTACAATTCAACACTTTGGTACAGAGACCTTTTTCAGAGAATTTAATGTTGGTTTTTTTTTTAATTTATTTAGTGAATTTATGACTTTTGGAAGGCTCCATGTTGATGGCTACGTAGATAGAAATCTTGTACTCATAAAACAAGTAGTGGCAGTACCAGCTTTTTAACACTAATATGCTTCAAGTGCAACTCTTAAAGAATTTATTGCAGCCTTTACCTTCTTTCATCACTTGACTGGGAGATTTTCAGTCATGCTGATAAGACATAGATGAGTGTTTTCTGTTCCTTAGGTGAATACATATTCAGTGTGGGTAGGATTTAGATCATCACATGCATTCACACAGATGGCTACAGCCATCATAGGATGGAAATTTCTAGCCAACATGGACTTGAATGAAAATTTAAACAGTAACTTGCACATGAAAGTGATACCCTTTGTGTCTTGGGAAATCTCCTATAAATGTTCCAAGCCAGAGGTGATGCTCATGACTCCAAGAAAGAGTTGAGCCTGTACTAAAGGCATGGCTAAACTTAAGGACAGTAACAAAGATGAAAAAAAGAGGAAATATGACATATCGAATACTTACTCTATTTTTCTTAACATTTCCATTAATGAGATTTTCTGTGGGGGAAAAAAGTATGCTTACAACAGGAATTCTGTAAAGAATTTGAAATTCACAGATTGTGTCATCTTTACTTAGGTGTTCGGACAACATCTATAATACATGGTATATGGTACATTCTATAGAGAAGAAGATTCAAACCCACATGGAGCAATGATTAGGAATTTAGGCAGTGTATCTATCTGGGTATATATCTATGTATATACACATAGATACGGTTTGCTTCCAAGAAGTTACTACTCAAAGCCTCTTCAGAGAAACAGTCACCTCCCACCGTGATAAATGAATGTGGATGCAGCGAGGTGCTTCTACACCTGGTGACACTAACAGCAGTGTTTCTTTTGTATCTCGTCTCCAAACGATTTGCCTACATAAATACCCATAGTATAGCCAAACATCTAGGTCACCTTTTAAATCTTTAAACAATAAGAATTCCTAAACAGTAACAGTTACTAAGCTTTGAAAGCAAAAATTATTCTGCCCAATCTTGTCTAAGAAAGTGTTTGAACTTTATAGCAGCAGACAGTCCCTACCCTGCACTGTTTTCCAGGCAGTTAGGTTGATGCCGTTCCTATGTTTTTCAAGCAAACTTTAGACATGGTGCCCAGATGGTTACAGTGGCCAGAGGTCCCTCAGCTCACAACTTTTATGTTACAGGCAGCTTTTCCAAGAGGTTCCCTGCAAGTTTCTCACTGAAGATTGCAACACAATTATTTTGTTTTTTCCTTATAGATCCTGCCAGGTGACTTTTTAAGATTAGGAAAATGAAATGAAATGAAATGAAATGAAATGAAATGAAATGAAATGAGAGTTAGTCCCTTGTGAAGCTATATGAAATATTTTGTTTTGTTGTGCTGCTCTCCATCCAAAAAAAAAAAAAAGGGAAAAAACAAAACTACATGGATGAAAGTTTTCCCACAGTAAAAAAATTTAAAAAGTGAAAATTTGTAAAAATGCGTAACATCAGCCATCTTTGCAAGTCATAATAGTAACTTTGGACCAACTGTGTACAGTAAAATTCATCTGCAGTCAACAGTGGCTCTGTTGACCTTGACCCAGAGTGCTGGTCATATTTAAATAGTGGTCTTTCTAATTATATCTCTGTACATATGGATTTCTCTTCTCTGACTACAGATTGCATCCCCACCTGACCATTATTACGTGATGATTCTATCCCCTCTTCTCCCCCAGATGGGATGACAAATGTGTAATTGGAAAATGCCAGCAGTACTGTGAATAACCCCAACAGAAGCTGAGAAGCTTTTTCAGATGTAGCTTACCACTTAATGAACACAATACTATATACTGCAAAATATGGACACACACACACACAATGCAGTTTCTCTCTTTAACTTCTTTTTCCCAAGGTGAGGCATCATGGGACAAAGAGTTTCATCTCATCCTGGGCTGGTCCTGGACAGAGGAGCCATGGCAACTTTCTATCATTTCACTTTCCAGATGCAGGACTTACCCCGCAGGGCTGTAGACGTCTAGGCGTAATTTAAGGAGCCCCAAGGCTTTTCTAAATTGCACTGGAGACTGAATAACAACAAATAGGATTTATAGCCACCTTGTTTTTATTTCCTTTCCTTAGCCATTGCAGGCTGATACTGGCTGCAGTTTAAACATCTAAATTAAATCTTTATATATTTTATTAATGGAATTAATAATAGGCAGAAAAAGTGATGCCTTCATGAGGTCATTTTGGCCTTGTAAATCTCCAGGTTATGGAGTTTTATGATATTATTAACGTGTTTCTTAAAAATGCAGCTGTTTGTAACTGTATTCTTTTTAATGGATCTGCAGCACTGACAACCACATGCTTTCTGTTTTGAATAACCAGGTTTTGAAATCATTAAAATCATTAAGGATTCTTAGAGGCTTTGTAAAAAAAAGGTGTGCAGTAATAAGAATTATTTATAGTATAGACTCATTATATATAAAATAAAATGAAGTTTAATTAGCTGAAATTCTGTGACATGATGCTAAATGGGGCATGTCACAATGTACCCTACAAGACTATAATGCAAAATCAACATGTATTACAAAGAAATTGATGCTATCAAACTAGGTATCTCTACTTAACCTGTGATACCCCAAAATAACTCTACGGATGCATCTATAGGGTTGCTGTAAACAGAGAAAAGTGATATATGTTTTGTGAGTAAAGAAAGAAGTGAGAATTAATGCTAAGCAAGTAAGAATCTTAAGAATCTGCTAGATACGTTATTTTAGTCCAGTTTTTCATTCAATCTTCTTTCTCTGTTCTTGTGTTCTGAGCACTTAGTGATGTAAATAGCTTTCTTGGTTGTTATATTGCCTCCTGCAGTCTATGGTTTAAGGCTCAGCTTAGCAGGGACGATGGAGCATATCCCTGTGGAAAAGGACCCATTTCTGCTCCCACTGAAACCAGCTGCTTCCA
>NW_010255875.1:22346-70150 GCF_000690775.1 Eurypyga helias
GCTGCTGGAGAACAGGTACCCTTATCCTACTGGCAAAAATCTGTGCAATATCAGTGCATTCTGGTGACTGCAGCCTACTTCATCACCTTGTTACCCAATTTAATAGCTATACTTTTTGCCTAAGAAGAATTTCTTTCTTTGTACTGTGAGAAACCAGTATGTAAGTAAATTGCACTTTGAACCCCCCCAAAATTTTCTAAATACTTTTTCAGTAGTCAAGACTTAGCTTGCCATGCTGTTGGGTTTATTTCCCTTCTAAATTCCTGCCTAGTCTAAATCATCATGGAGTGATCATCATTTAAGTGATCATCTTAGTTGTGCCATCACACGTTAAAATTATCTTACCTAAAAGATCAAGGTAATATGAAATGTTAAATCTTTCACATCTCTAGGAATTAAGAAGAAAAAATAAAGCCATAAATCTGCAAAAGTCTTACCAAGAAATACAATGGCAATGTAGACTCTCAAGAAGAAGAAATCCATGAAACATAGTAAGAAATCTGAGTGTAAACCTCCTTCCCACTTTAGTAGTGTGAAAGGGTTTTACAATATCCTAAATGCTACAGATTCCTTTTCTACAAACCGCTTGATCATGGAGGAGTGTAGCTCATTCCATGCTGTACTTTTCAAGCACTCTAACAATGACAAATATCACAGAGAAATCAGTATGTGTGGATCAGCATATCTGCTACAACAGACTTGAGGAGGTCCCTTTGGGATACCTGCAGTGCCCAGAATTGTCAGCAGAACCCTGAAAGACATCTCTATGACAGAGACAATTAACGTACAATACAACAATTGGCCTCATATAATCAGTGTTTCACAGAAAACTATAAAATATACTCTGCTTAAAATTACATACATCTATCTGAATAATTACTATTTCTACCAGCAATCCTTTTCTTGCAATTTGTCTGAATAGTCTCTGGCCTTGTGAAATAATAGCATGTCACATTCAGGGACAGAATATCCTGTGAAAACCAGCTGGTTTATTCACTCAGGTCTCAATCCATACTATTATATTTTATAAATATGTTTTCAGTGTGCTGAGAGCATTTCCCAGTAAAGGCCTATTTGTTAGCTCACATTATTTTAATGAAAGTCTAAACATGTTGACTTCATGAGCTTTACTTCAAATTTATAAATGTCTTAGGTTCATAATTTAATCTCTCCTTGAGTTTAATCTTATCCTACCTGGAGACAACAAAAACAAGGAATGAAGCAGATCTTAACACTTGTAATCAAATGAAGTCACTGACCTCTGTGGAAGCAAAACTTCTGGCAGTGGACAGAAAACCTTAATTCTTCAACCTGTGGACATCTTCATTTTTTGTGTAGTGTTTTCATGGTTCTCAGTATGCAAGTTCTATGACTTCAAATTTTATGAATTATATTAAAGCTTAAATATGTGAAAAGGGCATTTGTGTGAAAAAAGTAGGGAAGACTGTAATAGGAAAAAAAAGTATGAAGAATGTGCTCCAGAGTTTGAGTAGGGCAACAGGAAGAGAACTCAATGAAAGATACAAGAGCAGTGGCATCATTTGTGCTGAATAGTGGCAGCAGGACTTTATATGCATTCTATTTTGGGATACTGGATAGAAAGGAGTCTGTGACCCCAATAGCCACACTGCTTTTTTTCTTTGCTTTTGTTCCAGATTTACTTTCTTATTGAGAGTATTTATGGAGAGGGTCTCCAGCAGAGCTATGCTCTCATGCAAGAAGTTGGTATGTCATGCTGTGGTTTCATTTTTAGACCAAGTTCTTCCCCTGTGTGGAGGAACATTGATAGGTCTTGAATGTCATATATGTCAGAGAAAGGAACTGTGTGGATTGCTCACTCTCCTGATGGAAAAGGATGTTTTACTTCAACTCTTTGGAAACAAAAAGTTATTTGCGCTGAGGAGATAAATATCCTTTGCCTTATTTCTCCCTCACTTTAAACAGACAAGAAAATTATACAAAATTATTTCCGGTTATGTCTTCCCAGTTATACCTTAAAACCAGATTTATTTTTGTTAAGAATTGGGATTTCTTATAAAGCCTTGAAAAGAGCCTCCAAAGAAGCAGAAATAGAAACTTCCTAAGAAAGAAATTTAAAAGAACAACCATTACATATAAGTGGTACTATTTCAGCAATCCCAAACCAAGATGTATTGTGTGGCACTGGCTTGGAGAAGTGGCTCCACTCTGCCCTAGGGCTGTAAGTCAGGGGAACAATTGGAAGTCACTGGATCTGTGTGAATTATATGATTGAATCTTAGTGTGGAATAACAGAGATTCTCTTAAATGAATTCATGGAAGGAAAGTTAAAAGCAAATTAACTAAAATTGAAACAAGAAATAAAAGATTAAAGATGATGTTTGGCTGCCAAAACTTCTCCTGTTAGTATAAGAAAAGAAATTCTATAGCCTTTTGCTTTTTTCCTCAGCCCACAAAAGCTTTAAAGCCAAAACATTATATCTAATCCTAGTTTTGGTTTTGGTAACTATGTTTCACTAACCTATTATAATACTGATTAATAATTAGTAAGTTGATTTCAGAGATGTTTCAGGTTATTTGCTTTCCAAAAATAATGATAAGATGTAATCTACTTGGAAGTCAATAATTATTTTTGGTATTTAAAATATACAGAGCGCAAGTGTGTTGAAAAAAGCCCATCTTCATTATAGTTTAATTAAGCTGCTGAGAAGTAGCTAGTTGCTGTAATCCACGATTTTTATCTCTTCTAAATGAATATTCTTTATTTATTAAATTAACTGTTCTCCACTTTCGAATTTGCTGTTACTAATCCGGTCCTTATTAGGGTTCCCTTATTAGGGTTTTATTTTACTGAAACATTAATGTCTTAAAACATTCTCATGTAATTTTAACTCTCTAATCTGAAATTGCAGCTCCGTACAAGGTAACAGAAAAGTTTTCATCTATTTTAGTAGGATTAAGATTTCATTCTAGTGTAGAAAATAACAAGTTTCATAGCTGAACGCATGATGACAGTACTTTATTTGTGACAAACTGTCTAACCTTTATGATTCTTAAATGCAACCCTGTCTGAATGCAGAGCATTGTTACTGGAAAATGGCATTTTACTTTTCTTTCTAGGTTCAGTGTTAGCACACAACATCAAGGATTCCAGTAAAACCTCCTGCACCAGCCATCAAAAGACTTATGACAGCAGTAGCTGGGTTATTAATTGAAAGGAGAAGGTGCTTGTCTGCTTTCATCTGGGCTTGGTGGCTTTCCTTTCTCAAAGAACAAGGAATGTGCCCAAGGAGGGCTGTGGGCTCCCAGAGCTCAGACAGAGGAGACAGTAGAGAACTGACAGGGAAGTTAAAGACATAAAAGCTTTACAGAAGTCAAGTTGCTTCATTATGTCAGTGCAGAAGTTATCTCAGCTGAGGGGAGTTTACAAAGTTGTAAACAATACCCTGAATGCAAGCCATTTACCGTGTTTATGCATTACTCTGAATGTGTTGCACCTTTGAGGAATGGATAAACCATAGCAAGTTTTGAAGAAGTTTCTTAGGCATCACTTTAGTCAGCTTCTGTCACGTGTTTCTAATTGGAGACCTTCTCAGGATCCCACCTGGCTGGATCTGCTGAAACAGTCATAGATGGTACCCATGTGACTGAAGATCCAGCTCTGGTCTGAGGGAAGATTAATGACAGATTTCTATTTTCATTATAGGCTTGAGATCTGACAGCAAGGAATGGAAGAAGAAAGGGTTTGGACATGACCTCGTTAGCCACAGCTGTGCAGGGAATTTAGAACCCTTGCAGTGGATACCCTAAGCAATACCCAAAAGCTTTTACACAAACAAAAATCCAATCCCAGTTTTAGTAGACTCTAAAGTTAATGTAAGCTTTCAAATACAGAAAAGTAAGATGGAGTAGTAACAGAAAGGGATTTAAAACCAATTTCTTCTTGTCCACTGTGTCCTTGAAGGCAGTGCAGAAAGTGCGATGGCTTTCTGAAGTGCAGCAAACTGCACAATCCCTCTGGACACCTTTTTGCAGTGCCTTGGGCCCAGAGTGTCACCAGTTCTTGTTCCTCCAAGCACTATCTTGGCTGCTTTTGGAGCTGCAGGGCCTCTTCTCCTTGACGGCATTCTTTTAGCCCTTCTTCTTCAAAACTCTAATTTCCTAAAAATCATCTCTCTGTGTCTGTGCAATTCCTACCAAAGGACATTTTTCCTCATCCACCTGAGGGTTATACATGATCTTTAACTCCCTTTTTAAGAAGGATAGTGTCTACACTAAAAAAAAACCCAAAGAAAGGGTACAGTCTGTCATATAGCTGCTCTTGCTAAAATCCTCAAAAAGGAAAATGGTCCTCCTACTCTGTTGCCATGACAATGACCATTTTTACAGAAAGCCATATTGTGATTAAGAAACATACTGTCTACCAGTTTGAACAAAGCATCAGCATCATAACAATTTCCTTACTGAATCAAACTAACAGGCTGCCAAGCTCGATATCCCTTTTCTCACAGTGACTAGTACCAGATGCTTTAGAGAAAGATGACAGAAAACTATCTTTAAACAATTATGGAATAAACTGTCCATAGAGGATGTTTCTAACTGCTTTTAGTTAGAGATTATTTCATGGCACACATCAAGGGTTTATTTTTTTTTTCTGATTACATAGCCTTCCTATACAATACAACTGCATGTGTTCTCACTGGGCATATAAATACTCAATTTTCTTTAATAATCCTCTAAAATCTTATTTCCTAAGTTGCCTGTGGCTGTGAGTTAGAGTCAGTAGTTTTACATTGTTTGAAAAGGTATTTATTTTTTAATCATTTTCTCACAGATCAACTTTTTTAATGAGAGCTTTATTTCACATTATCAGGAAGAGCAAAGAGAATCCACTACAAACACTTGTTATTTGGCATGTCTCTACCATATCTCACCCTACTTGCTGTTTTCAGAAAATTAAATCAACCTTACGTTTTTACATTCACCTTTTCCATATGTTGGTCCCTGTCTGTATAAATTCTGACCAAGTCCTCAAAGTGCAGCTATCTCTCTTTGGAATGAGGTCTGAACATTGTCTGAAGCCTAGGTTAGGTGTACTGATCATCATAATAATGACAACACTCCAGCTCCAGTATTTATTTCTAACTTATCTATATAAAGCAAGTTAAGAGTGGGGAGGGTGTGGAAAATATGCAAGGAGCAAAGGGCTAAGAATTGCAAAGGTAAAAAGGAAATAAAAATGTTGACAATTACACCAGAACATTATGTTTTAAAAAACATACAAGAACGTCCTTTCATTGGCTCATCACAAGAGAATAGCACTAAAACAAGCAAGAAAAATCCACGGACTAAACACACACTCAGGAACCACTTAAATCGCACATAAAGTGGTTGGAGAGTGGCACAGATCATCAAATAGACCATGACAATCAAATTGAGAAGTCATGTAGGAGTTTTGTCCTTTTTTGGTTCCTGCTAAACTAATGGTGTCTTTTGCAAGCAGCTGACCTACTTATTTAAAGAACTAAGTGTGTTTGTTTCTTTCCTGACTTAAAGACCAGATCATTAAGGCAGTGGCATGAACAGATCTGGGGGCACTTGAGACAAAATAATGAAATACTTCTTGGCAGGGAGTTACTGCAAGTTTCAGCTTGATAATAAGATAAGATGCAGTAATAATGATTTTACTCTCCCTTCTAATAGAAATTGCTGTCACAGTATTAATTATCCTCTTGCACATGAAACTAAAGTGTTTGAAATAAAAAGAAGGGAAATGAAAAAGCTTTGAATAAAGAATATTACTCACAGGTCAGCTTTAATTCCATTTCTCACAGAGAAGAGTAAAATTTCAGGTAAAGCCTGAACTCAAACTTCAGCGAATACAGGATTGTTAAAAGCTAATAAGTGAAAAGATACTGTGGGCTTGATATTTATGTTGTGACATTAATGGGATTTTATGTATTTACACCTCTGACTTATGAAGGATTCATATTTTTCAGTATTTTAAAGATGTACATTCTTGGCAAATGTGAATACACTAAATTAGAAAAAAATGCATATGATTACACAATCATACAACAAAACCAGCAAATCTATTTTTTCAGAGTTTTAAATAAATCCATCTTTCTTTTATTTATATTAACTTAAAACAAATATTTAATGACCAAATTTCCAGGCAACACTGCATTCTGGAACAGACAGCTACAAAATAAGTATGTCAGGACATTTATTGAAAGATGATTTACAGCTCGTAATTGTTAGTATTTACCATAAAAATTTAAGCTTGATAGGTTATATGAGAAAGTAAACGTTAGTAGTAAGGGAAAAAAAAAAAAAAAGTCCATTTAAAAAGGTGCAAAAGTTTTTAAATAAGATATTAAACACTTGGTCAATAACTAAGACCAGAGCCATCCATGAACATACATCCATAGACATATCTCTTGAGTCCTAATTCCACATCTTAGCTGGGAAGAATATGTCCTTCCTGCTCAGAGAAGGGATCTGGGGAAGGGGAAGAAAAATGGCATTTGAAACCCTTGTTCTGTTAATTTTATAGAGGTAATTACAAGCTGGTCCAAACCAAAGTATGTCTGCCTGCTACATTTAGTACTGTCCAAAATATAGGAGAGCAAAGTTCAGAAAAAAGGGCAGGGTTTTGTTTTCACCAAAAAATGATATGTTACTAATATATATGCCAAAAAGCCAAAATTATCTCTTCAGTTTGCTAAAGAATAATATGCAGAAAATGTCTAAGACTCTTAGGTATTTAAAAGAAATCAAATTAAATGGGCGTGCAGATAATTTTCATGGGGGCTAGTTTAAAGGGGAAAAATGGACCTGTAACTGATCCTGCTGGAATCTAATTCATATTAGAGACCCTATCTCCAATCTCATTGCACAGTGCTTGTGCGGGGTGACATATTAGCAGAGCCGTGGTGCAGCCTGCATTAAAATGCTCCATAATTGAGTCTTTATTCATTTCTTTGTAGGATTACTTGTAATTGCAGTGGGGCCCTCGATCATCTGGTGGCAGCCTGCTACTGAGTGATCGGGCATCCAACTGAATTAAGGCAAATGTGCTCCAGTGAGGGAATTACAAAAGAGAAACCGAACAGAAAATAGACAGAATGTTGTATTAATCGGGGGCATGACCTTTCTGTGGAGGTCACTGTACATAATTCAGATATACTGACTAACAACACACAGGCTGAGGTGAATACAATAAATGGACATGGGCGGTGCAATGCTTGCAGGATCAGGACAGCATACACTGCCAGAGGGGTCTTTGCATGGTAGAGAACCAAACAAAGGTTAAGTTTAGGATTTACATGGGGTAGGTTTCATGTGACCTTGGTGTTATCTGTGGCATCAAGGTCATGGCTGTGAACCTGAATATGTGGCTAGAGCAAAAATACCTTCAGAATAGAAAATCAACATGATGATGAAAACATCATCATAAAAAACATCAGAACAACTTAAATTGTTGGTGTTTTTTGTTTTGGTTTTAGTTTTTTTGGGGGGGGTGTGGGGGGTGTGTTTGTTTTGTGTGGGTTGGGGTTTTTTTGGGGTTTTTTTTTGTTTTTTTTTTTTGTTTTGTTTTTTTGACAAACACAGTGAAACTTCAAATTAGGCATCCTCCTTCCTTTTTTACTTAGCCTATTAGGACTAGGATCACTGCACTCTATAATGATATACTCAGCTTCATCAGTGAGCAATTATTATTGCTCCTACTTGCATGGGAGACCTCCAAGACTACCCCAGGTCATTCTTGAGAAATGCTGTGGTTGATTAAGCACTATGAGGGTCATTCTTCCTTCAGAATGAGCACTGAATTAAAATCCTAGCTTGCAACAGCACTGATGCTGTTTTCAGCTGAGGCATAAGGTCAGAATCCAAGAGGTAAAAAAGCACTTTAATGAAGAGTGAAAACGTTACTCTGAGCATCTCAATTAAATCTCATTTGTCCATTAAATCTGGCCCTATATTCTGCCTGTTTAGTAATTACAGTATTTGTCAATACAGTTCTGCTGTGTGCTTTCATTTTACAGGGACCTTTCACTTTATAGGGGTAGGTTAGACACCAGTAAAAGACAAATTCTAAAAACATTCATTATTATTTCTCTATTAGTGAGAATCCACTCTGCCTAAATTTGGCTGACATAGCTCTAATGAACTTACATTAATGGCTTTAAGTGGCTTTACAATTCTCAGTATAAACTGAGAATGATCCTCATATTGTGGTATAAAAACTTACCACTCTAATTAATTAATTTTGAATTTTATTTTCATTCATTAATTTGATACCACTTATGCTACCAAAAATATTCATGTCCTAGATATTTTTGTCAAATATATTTAATGTAACCTAGAAAATTCTCAGCAACTGGGTAGCCCAACTTTCAAGCCTAGTTTATTTCCACTCCTTTCTGTTGGAAATCCTAGTTCCTCTGACACTAAATATTCAGAATAAGAAAATATTTTATGCTGCTGTGCTCTATGAATCTCCCACTCATCCACAGGCAGCTTGCATAGAAGCTAAAGGTATTTCAGGAGTCATTAATTAACAGTCCTAGATTTACATAATTTGAAATAGCATTTAAAGCAGGGATGCATTGTAAAGCAAATATATCCTCCTCTCTGTGATTTCCATTTTCATTTGATCATAACAATCAACTCATATTATTCACCTGAATCTTATATATTAGATACGAAATTCACAAAATTTCTGCAAGTATTTTACAGCAAACAGCAATCAGTCCCTTAAGCCAAAATGAAATCTCTCATGAATGAAGAAATGAACCAGTCAATTAACAGGTGTGCATAGCAGGGTAATTTGGAATGGGAAATATGTATTGTAAAGCATTTTTGGAGAACAGCACAAAGCAAACAAACAAAAAAAAATTACTATATCGGAACTTTTCTGTTAGTAATGTGATCTCAAAACTGTGTTTACACGGGGAAATTATTTTAGAATACTCTATTTTTTATAACATATGTTTATCTCACCATGGACTGTAAATATGACATGCATAATGAGAGAAAGAGAGGGAAGCAAATTGACTAGGTAGTGAACCATGCCACAGCTCAGTGTTAGAAGCTCTTCTCTGTCTGCAGTAAAACCTATTTACTGCAGTTCCAATACCGTATTCATTTTCTGTACCTTTCATGCTATAGAGGTAAGCAGACTAAAGGAGTTAAGGGAGAACTATGAAAGCCAACGTGGTGAAGAAGGCAATGGTCTATAAGCATATGAAAGAAAACACTGTGGGCAATGTTAAAAGCCAAACTGTTAACACTTAAGTGGAAGCATAATTATCATAGTGAATGAAAGGTGAATAGAGACACCAGATTGAATTTAAGACAAGAAAAATGTGGTCTTTGCTGAAAGTCTACTAGCAGTTATACAGACCTGTAGAATAATATCCCATAAGAAATACTAGAAAACCCATAACTTGGGTTTATCCAAACAATAGGAAGCATGGTACACTGAGTGGCTGTACAGGAAGCCGCAAATGAGATGTCCTACTATCACCAGGGCCCCTTTTCTCTTTCAATTTCCATGAGCTGAACCCCCTGCAGGTGTATCATTAAAAAGACAGAAGGAAATGGAAGATAGATGAGCTCAAATATTTGGTATGATTTTTTTCCCTGCTCTTCTGTTTCTGTGTCTTTGAGTAAACATAGTACAGGATAATTAAAAACCACTTCCCTGAAAGCACAGTGACTAGTAATACAATCTGAATTGGCCTGCCTGGAAGTTACATGAGGCTAAGGCAGAAGTAGGAGTTGTGATCCTGACACGTCCTTCAGGCGGGCTGTCTTTGTAGCTGTAGCCATGGGGTGACTCACGTTTGCGCTACTGGCCCTGATTTGCTCGTGGCTTTTGCACTTCTGTTCACTAGAAACAAATTCTAGGCCACTGCCTACTGCATTCGGCGACTGATGGGCTCCTCTGAAACCTGCTCCTCTGTAGTGTGCCCACCCCACGTTCTGCTAGTACAGCCTGTACTGATGCAGATGTAGCGCTTTCCCTGCTAGTGAGATCCCTGAGGGCCAAGAGGGTTGTTTCAGGCTTAGTTTTTTGGGAGAGGGCAGGTGCAGGACATTAAGGCTCCTAAATCATTACTATTGTCCCAGCAGGCAGAGTTACAGCTGCAGTTTGTCGTGTCTGATTTGCCTTGAATGATTCTTTCTGGTGGTAAAATCAATGGGCAGAAAACATTTGCATGAAAATTACTCCCCTCTGGAGCTCTGCCTTGATGTCTGCTCCAACAGGCCATGTACAACCTTGAAGACGCAATGCACAAAGAATTCATTAGCTTCTGGACTGTGGCTATTTGTAAGTAGACAATCATATTGAGGTAGCAAAATTCATCATTAAGGCTATCATAATAACGTTGCGAAATCTTAAAAGATGTTTCTTATGCACCTCTGTGGCAATCATGAAAGTTATTGCTAAACTTGGATTGATGTGCCTTCAAAACACGGGTTCACATATTTAATGTGCTGCCCACTCCCAAGAATTACAACTGTAAGCAGAAAAGGGTATTATTCCCTTATAGCATAAGGCCTGTGAACATTCACAGCCACCTTATGGGCTGTGAATACATAGGTTGTACTGGATTCATGAAAGTTACTGTGCTTTCAAAAAAATAGCAATTTTGCTTTTAACCTGTTCAGTCTCAGATACTGCAAAAGCGCTGGCAACAGGGGATAAAGATTTATGTCATGGGCATCACTCCAAACCCTCTACTGCTTTTGGTCATTTGCTTGGACAAAACCTAGTAAAGCCCTTCAAGCAATTGCTCATTTCCTGCAAGGCAGCTGTGGAGCCTGCATTCAGATAATTAACTAGGAATGGAGGATTTTGTATAATTTCCTGGACTTCATTGCCTTAAATTTCCTCTAATTATTATAGCATCCTCTGTGCTTCATAACTTCTTTGATGTCCTCATGAAATTGTTCTAGCAGGATTCTTCTCTGATGTCACCATGAAATTATTCTAACAGGAGTGGGATGAGTTAAGTCAGGACAGCTGGGTAACCACGTACCTGCATATCCCAAGAAGAAGTAGTAGTTTGGTAAGCCTTTCCCAAAGGCTGTGTTCACAGTCACTTCAACAAATAACTCCTTTGCATTTCCTTGTGCCTCTGTACATTGTTATTTCTTGTAATATCCTGAACCTGTCCCTCTTTTCTGCTAAGTTTCGTTTTAGTATTGATCCCTCAACTCTTGTCCTATCTGCAGACACCAGACTAACAGAGCTTGCTAGATTGCCTATCCTAGGCTCTGTGTGATATGAATTCTGCAGCTACACATGGCCCCTGTTTGCAGAGCTGGCAACACTAGTACATCTGGTCAAAGAGAATGAAAGTGCAATATGCCCAGAAAAGCATCAACTGGGGAGACCTAGTAATCTATTATACTCATTCCTTCAGGAGAGTGACAAAATGTCTTGCCATAGTTCTTTTTTAACCTACAGTGAGGTTATGAGCAGTAGAAAAACCCAAAGCTCACAGGCATTTTAAATACTGCAATGGAAAGCATAGCTGCAAAGTAGCATCAACATTCTCCACCTGAATTCCAAATAATGTCAGGTTTGGTCCCAGTATAGGTTAATTAAATTTTCTCAATAAATTCTTTGGTATCATCTGGGATGACATATAGTACTACACCCTATTCCACTAGGAAACAATTCAACAATATAGACGTAACATAGGGGTCATTCTTCTTCTAAGACTGCCCTAACAGAAAGGTATTAGCTCAGTGGACTATTTCACCAATCACACAATAAGACTACCAAAGAAATTACACATATGAGCTTTTCTGAAAATTATGAGTAGCAAATTAATGAAAAACAGTACTAGCACAATTCCTATTATTTCATTCCCGCAGTGTCGTGGTTTAATCCCAGCTCGGAACTAAGAACCACACAGCCACTCTCTCATTCTCCACCCAGCAGGATGGGGAAGAGAATTGGAAAAGTGAGAAAACTTGTGGCTTGAAATAAAGACAGTTTAACTGGTAAAGCAAAAGCCGTGTCTACAAGCAAAGCAAAACAAGGAATTCATTAACTACTTCCCATTGGCAGGCAGCTGCTCAGCCATCACCAGGAAAGCAGGGCTCCATCATGCATAACAGTTACTTGCCAAGGCAAATGCTGTAACTCCAAATTCCCTGCCCCCACCCTTTCTTTCTTCTTTCCCCAGCTTTATATGTTGAGCATGACGTCATATGGTATGGAATATTCCTTTGGTCACTTGGGGTCAGCTGTCCCAGCTGTGTCCCTTCCTAACTTCTTGTGTACCCTTAGCCTACTCTCTGGGGGGTGTGTGTGGGGTGGGGTGAGAAGCAGAAAAGACCTCAACTCTGTGTAAGCACTGCTCAGCAATAACAAAAACATCCCTGTGTTATCAACACTTTTTTCAGCACAAATCCAAAACACAGCCCCATACCAGCTACGGTGAAGAAAATTAACTCTAACCAAGACAAAAACTTCTTGTGTACCCTTAGCCTACTCTCTGGGGGGTGTGTGTGGGGTGGGGTGAGAAGCAGAAAAGACCTCAACTCTGTGTAAGCACTGCTCAGCAATAACAAAAACATCCCTGTGTTATCAACACTTTTTTCAGCACAAATCCAAAACACAGCCCCATACCAGCTACGGTGAAGAAAATTAACTCTAACCAAGACAAAAACAATGCAAGCATTAAGGATGTAAACTGGCTGCCCAGCTTTAGCTGTGAGCTAAAAAAGGAAAGTTTTATAAACATCCATTTACAGTATTTTTCCTTACCCCAGTGATGAGTTTGACATGGCTGTTCCTTACAACCTAGCACACTGCTGAATGGGGAAGTAATCTTTTCTAACGCATATTAGTAAAATCTTTTGAAGGTACATAAGCAGTATGACACACAAAGTTGTGTCTTCTGCAGATGATATAAGGCATAGTTTAAAACCTGGCTGTAAACCAGAGGCTGCTACTTCATAGATTTTCTTAAAGTTTAATGACAGCCCAACAGTTGAAGTTAATGCCTTTATGGATAGACTGTTTTTCTACAAAAAGAATAGCAGTATTTCAAAAGAAGATGCTACATGGTATAGTCCAAACCCTGTACACATTTATCCCCATACAAGGAGGAGGTTGGTGCAGTGTGCTGCCAAAATAAAAAGAGCCTAACAGTCAGAGTGTGTATGTCTTCATCATGGTATTGAATGGGTGATGTTTGGTGTATGCAATACAGATAGAAATCACAGGATCATACTTGAGGAGAGAAGTTCTTTTCCTTACTCTTTTATTAGATGGGCAACCTTTTTTTTTTTTTTTTTGAAATAGCAAACATTAATAGCTGGCATTTCTCTTCAATAACATTTCTTAAGCTGATTAATTCTGAGAACTATTTCCAGTAAAGGTATCACGCCAAGCTACATTAAGTGATAAGGATTACACTAATTCATCTGCAGCATCTTGATAAACAATCTTTCAGTGACGGATGAGAGGAATTTAATTTCTACCAACGATGCCCTTAATTCCTTCAGAGTTTTATGTCCCACTGAAAAAGGTCTTTAATACATACATATGAACTGACTCCAGTGACTACAGCAATCAAAGTAACTTCTACCTGATTACCAACTGCAAATCTGCAAGTAGTAGTTTGTGCACTGGTGGTATCATATGCACAAAAAATAATAGACTTATTGGGACACTTTATAGAAATTATGATACTCTTTTTTTCATAGATACGGTCTGCAGTCCTGTTTTCAAAGTGCTTAGCACCTTACAGGATCTGCACCTTTATTAGGCCATGATTCATGCTGAACTCCATCTTAACTGGAAAAAATGACAGGGAACACTATATTTTTATATAGTAGGAACATGATTTTTTCCCCAACAGATAGGCAAGCCTGAGAAAGACCATCTCAGCCAGCAGAAACCATTTTAACTTGATTTTACAAAAATATTGCACTCCAGTTATGATCAATTATCCAGCTGGAAAAAGGACAGCAAAAAATCATACCAGCTAATCTGGCTCCATAAATTTCAATATAATGATAGCTATGAAGTAGCATAATATGAATGTGTTTCATTTCTCTGTAACACATACAGTCTTATTACTTTCACTGATTTATCCTCAAGTGTTTCTCTGCCTTATGAAGTCCACTATGTATAGTAACGTGTTCTTATGTAGAAGGCACTCTGTAGTGTGGGCTCCACAATAAATACACATTTAGCTTCTGCAGTCCAGTACCTTAAAATACATTTTTCTCCATGACTTATATATACACCAGTCATTTCAGGCTAGTCTCACTAATCTTCTTATCCATTGTCATTCCAAATGGGTGGATCTTCAATTCTTTTGGAAGGACAGTATCAAACATTTTATCTATTACAGTACCACTGTATTTGAAATCAAGTAGTTTGGAGATGTTTGTCTTTTCAGGAATGAGAACTGGGAACCCTGTTTTGCATTTTGCTACTGAGAATAGCACAGTAATGAAAAATACAGATGAAAGATACAGCGAGACACAGTAAGTTAAAGAGTAGGAGTGCGCGCATGGATTTCAACTAGGGAGACAAACCATAACACTGTGCTACCATGAACTGATTTTGACACTGTAAAAAATTAGTGGCTAGGAAGTTCATATAAATATTTAGTTGCATGTAATGCTTCACTGCTTGCTCTTAGTCCTTGTCCAACAAATCTTGTATTTTCTAATATTTATATTAAAGTATTGGCTTAAATACATTAGCCATTATGTAGTGTGTTCTCATGCTTTGTAATAGAATATGAATGGTTGTACTTCCACTTTCATAGTTATTTGTAGTATTCATTGCCTCATACTCTCAGTTCTAACTGAATGTATTCAGACCTTTCTTTCATATTTGTTTCAAGCCTGAAACATAATCTCATACATTTACCTTCACCTCCACTCCCATCCCTCAGTTGCCTGGAGTGTCTTTTCTAGAGGAATTATGGCTTTACTTAGATGTATTAAAATGCATTACTGAATTACCTTTATGATAATTACTATGAAAACGCTTAGGCTAATAATAACAAAGTTAACACTGACTTCAGGAGGCTGTCAGGATTTGACAAGGCTACATCACTTCTACAAACTATCTATTAAATGAAAACTATTTCTATGACTGATATTCAATAAATTTTTTTCATTGATGTCAGTAGTATTCTGTGAAGTAGATTCCATAGCTTCTTGTATGATGAACACAGAGGAGCCTTGTATTCAAACTAGGGCTTATATAAATATAATCCTGCATGAAATCTCAGCTATGACACAGTGTAAAGGGTCAATGACATTAAAGCAGAGCTGGCAATTCCTCTCTTTTGCAAATATTGCTGAACCAGCAGTTTCACCCAATGGGTTTTATCTAAATTAACTTTGTTTCACACTCAATTTGTTGTGCATAGTTTACCCTGCCTTTCATGCCGATTAACTTGCAGAAATGCTTGATGTGCAAAATGAGGAAGATCTAAATGAATTAAATAGGGACTTAATTGTGCTATGTGATAATAGCTGCTTGGCAGTTTACACAGTGATCTCCATTAATGTATGTGTGTTTTAATACATAGTTGCATTTTTAATGTATTCACCTTAAAACCCTCTGGGAAGTCAAAGTAGGTGGCTGTTTCAAAAGCCTGAAATATCTTCTGTTGTTATGTTAAAGAGGAAAAAAATATTTACTTGATAAACAGCAAAAATGCTAAAGGTATCAGTTTGACAAGAATTTACATGATGCTAAGTTACATGGGAACCTCTTGTGACAGTCAGTGGTCGTGTCTGTTCAACATTAGTAAATGCCAATTAGTTAGTAGAATGTCCATTCCCTTTAGGTGCATTATGAACACAATTATCATTAACTTGCCATGACTGCAATAACCTCAGAGGTAAACAGATATATTTTTCAAATGCTGACCTAAATAGTAGCAGGCATTTTCCACTGATCAGAACACCAGTATAGCACTCAGAAAGAATGCATATTTATGCCTGGCTCCCCCACAAAATTAATCAGGTTATTTCTGAAACTCCTCGCCATTAATACAGGAAATATATATGTATGTATTTTCACAGGGATAAGTTAATTATCGAAGTTCTTTAAGATCTGTGGATGGAAATATTTGTGTAGGTCTTCAGAATGGTGAAGCATCTGCAGACGTATTAAACTTATGTAAATCTGTGTTCTTTATGAATAGTTTATAAATATCATGAATTTGTCTGACCTAGAATAGCAGTATTTATCCAGATGTGAGCTCTTTGCCTACAGCTCAGTAGCAGTATGAATTTCACCCTGTGAAGAAGTGAAATCTGTTGTCCTGTCAAGAAGGGACTAAATGGTCCTGAGAATACAGATTTTCCAAGATCAGTTGTCATCAGTTGCAGTAGTTATTTGCTGGCATTTTACATATCTTTAAATATGTTGAAGTGGATCTCATAACTTTCAGGTGTTAATGTCTTTTACAACAGGATAATGTATGATGTTGCTTTGTTCAACTGAAGAAGCTGAGATACTCTTTCACTTATTGTTCCTAGGTGATGAAGATGTATGTGTACCATAATGGTGATGAAGGTGGCATACACATTAAAGAGAAAAACATACTAAGACAGAATCAGATAGGCAGATGTTTTCTTCCTAGTCCATATTGTAACCACTTTCGAACACAACAGAAAAACCTGGCAGAAGTTGTTGAAGTGAGAATAACAGAAGTGATGTTTCTGTCTCTTCTTTTAAAAAATTGGATGCGGCACTCTAAATTTACCTGAATTCTGAAATGTACCATCTGTGAATGTAATCTGCAGAGAGATCTCAAGTATCTATTGCTATGTGATTATGCGGTACATAGTGTGTGTGTGATACAGATCCTGTATATATGACTGTATATTTGTCCATTGTAGAGTACTCTAAGTATACCTCCTCGCCAAAAGTATACCTTCTGAACCTCAAAGCTCTGGAAGATGGCCACTGTGGATATCTCTTCTAAAGGATTGTGACCACCAAATGAAAATGAGCAGTCTCAGCCTTCTCTGGAAATTCTGCAATGGAAGTTTGAATGCTCTGTGGAGAGGTATTCCATGTTTTCCCCTGGGTCCAGGAGAATGACTTCAGTGTGCATCAGAAATGCTGGGAACACATATGGTATCTCCCTTCGCTGCTGCACCCTTTTTTGTCTGCCTCCTCTACCACTTGGAAGGGAGGTTGGCAGCTCCTCTTTTCCCTTTGCTTGACAACTTTCACCAGTAGCAGGTGAAAGCTCATTGCCAGATGAAGACCTGAGGAAGCCCCTTCATCCCCAGAGGCATCCAGAAATCGTTGGGGCAGAGTAGAAGGAAGTGCTCCAGGTATTTGCATAAATGTTTTGCAGTGCCAATTATCCTGCTGGGAGAAATAAATCACAAATGAACCAAGAGTTTCAAACCTTCTCCTAACTCCTAGTCTGGATGCCCAGACATTGAAGAAGTGAAAACTCACACAGACACCACTAAATTTACAACAATTTGATTGTAAAAATGGTCTTTAGAATGTAACATATAAGAAATAATTTTTTATAATTTCTAGACTGTTTTTACCCTCCATTTCATAGCCCATAGTTTTGAAGTGCTGAACAGGACAGGATTTAGCTCAGATGATACAACAAAACAACTTTCTGGGATGCTTTCTGAGAGATGTAGTAAATGGTCTGAAAGTACAATGAAATGCTATGTAAAATGTAGGAAAGCTGCTGTGTTAACATTCTTGGAAAATAAACCTACTTCATGCAAAAGGAAGCAACCTTGTGAAGCACTTCACAAGGCGACATGAAACTGAGAAGACCTGTTTCTTAATGAGATCCAGAGAAGCCAAATTAGAAACCTCTCTACTATTTCAGAGGACTCGGGGGGTGCCCAGCATGATGTATCCACTGAGATATCTACGTTCCAGTGAAGAATAGTTGATGCAGTGCAATATGTTTTCCTGGAGGCATGACCCATATCAGTGCTAATTTTGCAGACTGAGGGACCAAAGAGTAATTAGACAAGCAGGGACATCATTAGGAGGTGGCACATTTTCCTTTTCTTATAAATTTCAGATGCAATCGCGTTGTTTATAGAGGAGAGAGGAGTCAGTGCTTGCTGCATTATTAAAATTCTGAATTATGTTTTGAATCTTAGCATGTACCATCTTTCTCAAGACAAATGACTATAGCTAAGCACTAGCTTCAACCACTCTGTGAGATAAACAAAGTAACTAGTTATATTCACTTTTTAGCAGAGGCAGAGGTTTATCTGTGCTCCTTTAAGGATGTGCTGAAACAAAAGTGTATCTCATTTGCAGTCACCGTAATCAGCTTACCTTTAATCTTTTGTTTTCTTTATTAATAACAAAGATTTATTTGCTTTGAGCTGCATAAAACCAGAGCTACCACAGATCATCCAAGAACATTAATCTTTGTTCTCTACAGCTTGATTTCTAAAAAACTGGAGGGAAAGCAAAGAAGCAAAGAGCTTTTCAAGTACTTACAGAAAGTCAAATAAACACATTTCTTTCCAGATTCTGGAGCTGTTGTCACTGGGTTAAGGTATGAGCAAAAGCATTTTTCTCCCAGCAAGCTGCAGTATTTCAGTTCAAAAAATACTTTTGAAGTAAGTCTTTATTGATTCATACTTTTTTTTTAAATCCATCTCCACAAAATTTGTCGTCAAGTTGCTGTCCTTTATTAAAACGTCTCCTCCCAGAATACTAAACAAGAAGCATGGATTAAAACAGCCAATCATCAGTCATTCATCATGCTGATGAGTGTCAGAATTTGGCAACGCTGGTGGAATTAGGGCTTAAGCTTCGAACTGAACCACACCAGACATTAGGCACACAGTTGATACATTACAAACCTTAATTAATCTTATTAATTTCTTGCTTGCTCTAGCTGGAATGATAATTAATGTAGTTCTGATTAATAACAGGATGGGTAATTGTTATTTTTCCTCGCTTCTCTATAAATGTGTGTCCTTTTTTATTTAAAAACAGTATTTTGTGTAACTTGTATTGCATGCTTCTGAAGCCCCGACTTACTCTTCTTTCCAAGTAACTTATTAGAAATGTATGAAAAAGTGATAATTACTGCCAGAACTGGGCAAAGCATGTCACGTGTTCCAAAGTATTATTTAAATCTATTACTGCATATGTAAACTTAGTTTGTGCAAATGGGAAATTTCAGGAAGAGACAAAAATAATGTCAATACAAATGACAAAAATCATGAAAATTATGAGTACTGTAGAAGGGTATGTGACAGGGTAATAACCCTTACAAATAAGACTAGGTTACCTACCTACCAAAAGGCAATAATTAATTTCAGTTTTCTCATACCAAGTCACCTGAGCATCAAAAATTTACTACAGCAGTAAACTAACCAGAAAGCCAAGTGCTACACATCTTGTGCTGACACTTCTGGTAAACTTAACAGAAGCTTTAGAGGCTTAAAATCAGCTGAAAGGAGCCCAAAAGCCATCAGTATATGTGCTCTTTTGGAGCAGTAGGTCTATTTCTGTCCCTTAGGAATGACATTGGTTTAGTAAAACTGATCAGTGCACTCTGAATTTTTATCTTTCAGTGCCTTTTACTGTAAACATGTTGAATATTGATAAGAAGCTTTGTTTCTTATTCCACTGAGGTCTAATGGAACTTTTCAGTCATCCAAGGGTTTTTGGTATTTTGTTGGTTTGTTTGTTTTTTGGAAGTGAAACTATTCCCTTTGATCTTTTCCAGCCAACTTTGTTGTTTGGCTTACTGCATCATAAAGCTATGTGAAAATCATCTGACATTATGGAACCTCCCCACCGTATGATATATCCTTATAGGGGACCAGTGACAACTGCTGGTCACTTCCACAGATGTTATTCATGTCATTTAAACCATACTAACAAATGAAAGGTGATCTCAGGATGGTCCAATAGTTCTGAGCCTTTCCTCAAGTGGATGTCTAAAACGTTCTTTGATCTCTCAAGATAGCATTATGCATTTTCTCACATTTTTAAGGTCTCTTTTAAGGAAAATTATTCTTCCTGAAACTTCTGTATGCACTTCATTGTGTAAATACACATTCAATATTTTACAAGATCTTAAACTAATTTTTAAGACATTTATTTCATCTTAGCAAACCTACTTCTTTTACTGGGAAACACCTGACAGTTCCAGCCAGTTTGGCAGCCAGGCTATGGTAGACAGTGATCTTACCAGATCTTATTCTATGCAGGATTTGACCTGTGATTGCTTAAAAGGAAAATATTGGGATAGGATGTGTGTGACTTATTACAGATACTGTATTAATGTTGTTCAGATTATAATCAATGTTTTAATATGCAATTGCAGGGAGTGTTTGTGCTGTTGCTGTTGATATTTGCCAAATGACTTTTAAAACAAAAACCCTGAGCACTTGGCAATACGGAAGATGAGTTACCACTTTTCATGTACAAGACAGTGGTGACTCTAGATGTAGTAGTCTTGTTTCCAATACAGTCAATGGTTTACCATTTTCTTCAAATTTAACATGTGTTTTCCAATGGTTATAGTGTATTTTCCAATATCCTTTAAGCTGTTGACTAGTGTTTCTGTGTGCTATAGAATAAGTTATATTTCTACCTCAAACAGAACTACATTTCAGTTATAGAAAATTGACCTGTTAAACACCCACAGAAAAAAGCTATCATTAAAACCCCACTATAAAGCTCTAGGTATCTGCAGTAACCATGGTACTGTTGTGCACATAACACTAAAAGTACAGTACAACAATCCCGGTGGAATGGCAAATGTTGAATTTTAATGCTTCCTGCTTTATTTAGGTTGTAAAGTGCTTTGGGATAGGTATCCTTCAAGATGAAAGGTAGTGCGGAAATATAAGCTATTGCTATTATGCTTTGAATTAATCACTTGCCTTCTCCTCCAGAGTGATGCAGAAAAACATCTTAACATCTATTTTACATACAGCCTGAAAAAAGAAAGAAACCTTTTCCTCATAAAACAGAATAAAGCCAGGGAAAATAAAAAGCTCCTTCAAGTCTGAGAGAAAAAGTCAGGTTCATGTTGATATATATAGCTTTCATTCTGCATTTCTTGAAATCGATATTCATCTGAAGGAAAGAGAATGAGTTACGGAAACAGGATCAAATCCTTGGTTATTAAATCTCTTACAGGAACAGATTCTGACTGCTAATGTGTGTGAGCCCCTAAAATAGGGCAACTGAGGAGAGAAACCCTACAACCCACTGAACACCATTAGTGTGAATGAGCTGCTATCACAATGCATAGAAATTACAGTAATCAAGATGCAGACCCTTACTTAATTAAACTTCACTGTGGTGTGAGAAGCAATAAATTTATACAAAATAAATTTGGAAGTTATTAAAAAGTAGGCTGGATAGCATATGCATTAAAGTGATAATAAAATTTATGTATATGGACACATTGATAATTACTCTTGTAAATCACTCAAAGAAGACCCTGTTTCAAATGTGCACTAGTGTACACATAAGGTTACATGTATGTATTGGTGATTAATTGGATGTAAAACAGTCATCATTTGTTTGATTTCTGTCTGAAATCAGAACCCAGAAACTAGACAATTAATGTTAAGGCAGGGACATCATGGTATTATTACATCTTGTGAAAGACCACAGAATAACCATGAAATACCCTTGTATTATACAAATACCCAACAAAATCATACATGACACAGGTTGCTCTTCCCTTATCCACCAGAGCTGTAACCCTGTGGTAGAAGGCCCTCAAATTTGTCAGGCATCATTTGCCACTAGTGAAGCCATATTGGCTGTCACCAACCAACTCCTCAGTTTCCATGTGCCTTAGCATGGTTTCCAGAAGGAAATCCATGATTTTGCCTGGCACAGAGATGAGACTGACTAGTCTGTAGTTCCCTAGGTCCCCCTCATTTGTCTTTTTAAAAATGGGGGCTATGTTTACCCTTTTCCAGTCAGTGGGAACTTCATTGGACTGCCACAACTTCTCAAATATGATGGATAGTGGCTTGACAAGTTCCCTCAGGACCTGCAGATGCATCTTGTCAGGTTCCATGTGTATCTTCAGGTTCCTTAGATGGTCTTGAACCTGATCTTCTCCTACAGTAGCCAATTCTTCATTCTCCCAGTCCCTGCCTTTTCCTCTGCAGCTTGGGCAGTGTGGCTTGAGCACTTGCTGATGATGACTGAGGTAAAAAAAAGTCATTGAGTACCTGAGCTTCTACATTCCAGGTAATCAGGTCTCTCATTTCCTTCTGGAGAGGGCCCACCTTTTCTCTAGTCTTCCTTTTGTCCTAACGTACCTATAGAATCTTCTCTTGTTGCCCTTGACAATCCTGGCCACATTTGTTATGTGCACTTTTAAGTCTCCTGCTCGTCCAATAGAACATCCCTCCTTTGAAGAGACACCCTTCCTGCACGCCTTTCCCTGTGAACTCTGACGTCATGCCCTGTTTGCCCACTCTGTTTGCAGTGCTTCTGGGTGCTCATGCTCCCCCCCAGGGTTGCTTTTTGTAGGAGAGGGGGGTCAGCCGCTCTCGTGAGAGTGAGAGCTGCGGGCTCCTGGTGGGTCTCGCAAGTCCCCTGGGGTTTCCCCAGCTCAGGAACACCACACACCCCCCTCGCCCCAGCCCCCACCCCTCCATATGCTGTGATCTCCTGCTCCACTGTGGAATGTGCCTGCATCGGAGCTGATCACCTCTGAGATAGTCACTTTCCATTTCTTCCTACAGATGCAAGATGTGTGTCAAGGTGTCTCGAGTACAGGATCATAAAGGTATAATCTGTAGTACCTTGTCATAAAGCTAAATCCTTTCCCCAGTCCTAAGCAAGTATAAAACTTAAAAGTGTAAAAAGTGTTTTCCTAGATCTGGGAAGGCCTCGAACACCCAAGGATGCTTTCTCCAAAACCACACTTAATCCTGAAGGCTAGGAGATTTTAAAAATCCCGTATCTAATTTTCCATGCTACCTCTGCTGCTATTTCTATTTTGCATCTGAAGAAAAGAGACAAAAGAAAGGCACTTGAGTCTCAGAGGTTTTGTTTCTACTGAGAAGTAGAAAAGAAGGTATTTACACTGTCCTCTCCTTATTAGCAGCTGCAGTTTGAGCACAAAGGACACACTAGTCAGTGTGGACATCTAAATACAGACTCAGGTATGAATCTGTAATAAGCAGCTTTATTCTCAGACATCCTCAGTACTGTCTCTGAAGTGACTTTTCATGATTCCAGCCTTCTGGGTTAAACGCTAAGGTGGTGCAAATTGATGTAATGTCATTGACTCTAATGAATTTGATGTAATGTCATTTGACTCTCAAACTGAATTAGATGAGCTGAATATCTGAATGTCTGTCACAGTTTGCTGAACCAGAATCTTTGTACTAAAAATTGCCTTTTTATTTTCAGATTTTATTGTCAAATACAGATGTAATATTTAACAGGAAATCTCAGTTCTTGTGCCAGAGACTTTGTAAGTGTTTCTCAGGTATCTCCTGTCTTGCTGGGCTTGGCTGATGCCTTTTTCATCAGTGCATGAAACTGGTTGGACAAGTGGGCACAGGGCAGAATTTCCTTTTGTGGGATGGCCATAGTTTACTTGTTTTCTAACAATAAAGTCCACACTTCCTAGACCAGCTTCATTGAATAACTGCACATCCAAAACCTTTTAAACATCTGAAATCTAAAGGAAGAAAAAAAAGCTATTTACTGTTAAAAATTATGAGCTCAGTAGAGCTACTCCCAAAGATTTGCATCGCCATCTGTTAGGTGTAAGTGTTCATCTAATAATATCAGTGCATAGATGTATAGTCTGCCTCTCCACAATACAATCATGTTACTACTGTATCAAGGAAAGTTTTCATTAAGGATTTTGCAGGTGTTTGAGGCTGAATAAATATGTCAGCAGAATGGCTGAATGACCCCAGTCAGAGAGGACTTTTTTGCAATGGCTGAATGGGTCTGCATGGTAGTTTACATCGAGCAGAAAGAAAAATATTACCAGCCTTTGTTACTTTATAATGAACTACATAATATTTAGCATCACTGAGAGGTCCAAACTCAACAATTACTTGAGTCTATCATGTTTTTTTCTTTTATTTTCATTGTACTTGCAGAAAACAAAAAAATATCCTGATAAAAAACATAATCCACATTATCTTGAAGTCTCCAAACCCATAATCTAAAGGGAATCATAAAGATATTATTAGTTTAAATCTCTTTTTAAAACCTAAGCTCTCTTCCAATCCCCTTCAAATAAAAAAAAAAAAAAGCAATTATTAAGAAGGTTTGGCCTATGACATCTGAATGCTTGTTTTTGATGCTTCTTTTTATCCCAGATTAAAGAATACTCCTTCAATGCTATATAAGGATGGGGCTTTTATGCCAGAGTTTCTAGGGTAAAGTTTTTAAAAGGCTTCATGGCCAAAATGTGTTCGGACTATTCTGATCTTCCAGTCTACTTTGATTTCTCATTACACTTTGTAGTTAGTAGAATTCATCAGCTAAAACTCAGTAAGGCGAGAGGGCAGTGGATCAGCTTTTAGAAAAAGAGATTGCAAAGCTGAGTTTCAGATCCTGTTCACAGACACAATCCAATTCTGTTTATGTAATGCATTTAAGAGGAGAAAATAAGAGCAATTTGGGTTTTTTTTTTTTTTGATATATCCCTAAGAGGTGCATCAGGATTCATTTTACAATTCACCATGAGAATGTTTGTTGTGACAGCTCAACTTGGCCTAAGCAGTGATCTTGATGTGGTTACCTGTCATTTACAAGTAGCAAGTCTCTACTGATTTCCTCAGCAGATGTCAGTCACACAGCTCATCAATCACAGTTGGGTAGACAATCTGCTCAAACAGAAAAAGAAAAGAGAAAATGAACACATATTTCTAACTTTCTACCAGCAGCTCTCTCATATGAAATCTCTAACTCTTAAATCCTAATTTCTCTGAAGCACCTTTCCTTGTCCTCAGCCGCCACCACCAGTGCTTGTAGTGTAGGTATTAAGTACTGGCCATAATACAGGTTTAATGCACATTTTCAGTTACCTACCAAGTTACAGAAGGCAGGCAGATGGGAATACAATCTTCTCTTTTTCCCCTGTTAAAATAATGAAACCTAACTTACTCCACTCACTGGAACTACCCCTTACCTCATTTTTTAAAAAACGTGGGTGTGTTCTGCTGTGTGAACTCTTATCTCCCACTGTGACCCCTGTCCCAGGATAATTGCTTGTTGCTGTGTCAGTATTACAAACCCAACTGCATGGATGGAGCTCAGATCTTCCTGTGAGATCTGAGCTTTGTCCCTGAATCTTAAGAGCACATCAGCTTTTAGTAACATAGAGGCAATGGAATATGAAACTCTTCTTGATTTTTCTAGGAGAACATAGTGATATTACTTGGCAGCTAATAATGACAGTATTTAAACTCTTTTTGCACATAGAGGAAAAGCATTTGCTCAAACTAGTAATTATTGCCAATATTAAATAACTAAACTAACCATAAAGGATGAGTTTGAGGTAGCAAGTCCTAAAGAACGAGAAGGTTGCACCTTCCACAGAAGCAGGGAGATAGACCTTTCTTTATGAAACCATTCATAATTCAATAATTTATTTGATACTCAAAGCTATTTCAGAGGAAAGAACCATAGCAGAATAGGTGGATGTTATTTTCATTTGCCAGCAGGAACTTCCTAGAAAAACTGTACATCTTACAGTCACCTGTGACATGAATATTTTAAATCCACTTTCAGAAGAATATTAATCAGTGAAGCTATATCTGGAATTTATTATTCATTATTTGTATTTCTCAGGATTTGTTCCTTAGCCTCTCCTTTCAGAAGTTCTATTTATTTGAACACAGATCAAAAATGGTATTTGTGAGTTAATGCTAATTCTAACAATGAACTGTAAGTGTCTGGTAAACTGAAAATCATTTATCCAGTGCAGAAATACAGTTTATGAACAGAGAGTAAAGGATAAAACCCATTAGATAAATTCTAGAGTGAGTATACTCCATAAGTTTCTTTCAGTCATCAAGTTAATAGTACTGTATTGTCAGAAATATATATAATTTTGAGTAAGAATATACATAAATTTTTATACATATAACTGGAGGTAACTTTTTAACTGTACTTTCTCTGTTTTCAGTGAGTAACTTAAACCTTCTCCGATCCAAGCATACCAGCAAATCACTGAGTATACAATCAGCTTCAGGAATAAATTGTAAATTGATCATTCATGCATGATTTTATTTTCTTGGCTGTCAACGAGTGCTTTTAAAATCCTCCTGGTCCATTAAGAACTGCAGAAACCAATGTCATTCTTAACTACAGAACTGAAACTGATAATTTGGTAGCTTTCAACATACAAAGAAATAAATCTGATACAAAGGAGAGGTGGAAGGGATGCTAAATAAGGATAAACCTACCAACATATTTAAAAGACCAACAGTCCTATCAGAATTAATAAGGATTCTAAAATAAAATACAGGGATTTGAAGAACCAAACATAGTGTGATAGAGATGATGTATTTTCTCATAACTGTGATAGTTCTTATGCTTCTAAGAAGTAAGATATACATATTTTTTTATTAAGTTCTGTTGAAGGAAGTAACTTACTTCAAACCTATCTTGTTCATTTAGAACTATAACAAAGTACCTCTAACCAGAATCATTATTTAAAGGGGAAAAATATATTTTTTATTAATTTTTGTTATTTTATCAGAATGAACATTTTCTGTGGTAGCATGCTCATAAACTTCCCATTTCTAAGCGTGTTATAGCAGTCGTTAATAAAACTATGGATACATTATGTAAATGATCCTTACCGTGATATCTAAAAAGAAAAAAAAAACAAAACCAAAATACCAAAGCCAAAACTGAAAAAAAACACTTCTTCAGGTACTTAATGACTACTATGCTAGTATCCCAAAGACCAAAGTTTGTATCTTCTCAGAGCTTGTATAGATTTCTATCTTCCACGCTGAAAATAATTCAATACTGTTGAAGGTATCAAAACAGAGAATTGTGCTTAAAGAAAAAGTGTCATTCTATACACTGCTTTTCAGCACAGCTCCCAGTTATATTTCTAATTCAAAGTTACTGAGGTCCATGGTAGCCGGTTCACTGACCTCATGCTCCGTGGGAATAGCCATGGGACCATAAAGGTACTTTGTTATTTCTTCCATGAATGCTTCCTTTCTTGTAGTTTCCATTGCTGGTACTGTTGATGGTAACAAGGACAGATTGTACTTTCATACCTTATTTTCTTGCTCTCTCTGAGTTTATCAGTCCACGAAGTACGTTTGCCCCATTCCTGAGCACCCCAAGGGGCTGTACCTAACTCTCACTACATTCAGGGTTGATTTTCCCCATCGCCGTTCTATCTCCACCGACAGTAATACAGAAAATAACCCTCCCGGTAAGTCTGTATGTGGCACATGCAATTACCTGTAAAGCAGGGACCATACCTGTGAAGTGATATCTGGATGGCTAGAGAAATTATGCTCTTTAAGTATCTCTGACAGATTGATACCTACAAGCCCTGAATTCCCACAGCCGAAAGGCACACAGCTATCTCCTCACAGTACTTCATAGGAACACTCCCTCTTAAGTAAAACAAGGTTGCTAAAAAAACCTGCTTTTTTCTGTTTGCAAACTATATTAAGAGATTTATTACTTTCTAAATGCATTCTGCAAAAGCATGTCAGTTTATGGGTCATTTCCAATCAGCTGAGTGTGAATGTTTGATATGCAGTGTGAGCAGTGTCACTGGGCACAGGATTCACCTAACTCACTGGCACAATCTTTGTGAGTCCAGTTTCATATGCAAATGGCCACATTATTACTGATTTCAAAATGCAGTTTCTGGAAATGCCATTCATTATCTTCGTTCTAGTTTTTCGTTGTGCTCACCATAATTTCACCGACTGTCAGATTTGCAGAAAGTAGCACTAAAGGGGAAACTAATGGGAAAGAAAAAAGAGGAAAATTAAGACAAAGTTCACACTAAAATATTTGCAGTATTTCCTAGCATTGGTTTTCAGCAATTAATCAATGTTTGTCATGGTCAACCTGAATTTTTTATTGATTTGTTGGACTTTGTTTCTTCCCTTTGTTTCATGAACACACCATTTAATTTCTGGTCATCATGGAGAATTCATGGCACGACCAGAGACTCTTTTGTTCTGAACTGCAGCTGATATTAAATAGATGTACAAGACATAAAGGCAGTCTGTTTCTGCATAACTGCAATGCTGTTGTATAAAACTGTAAAACATGGTCAGAGGGATGCGTCATCATGTGCCATGATGACCACAGCTTTCACTCTCTGCTACCAATCCTTCTGCTGTTGTGAAATGTTGGGGTTTTTTAAACAGCAAACAGAATAAAAGGCACAACTGACATGCATAGATCTGAGCTTAACTGTAGTTGCTATCACCTTAGTTGTCAAGAAATCCCCCTCAGAGGTCACTGTGGCCACTTCAGGGATAACTTCACAGTTTATAGAGGTGAGCAGACCCTTTACAAGCCACACACCGACTGATGTTAGTAACACACCATCTACCTCTGTTTTCCTCAACATGTAATTTGCAGCATCTTATTTGCTGCAATTTGCAGCAATTTAGTAGCCTGAGAGATGAGCCATCTAACCAGTCAAGTGGGCATGAATAGTTGATGGTTGGAACTACAACCAAAACAATCTATTTTTTCTCATCAGATCCCTCTTATTTATGAAGCTGTCAGGAAACAAAGCATCTATAATTTTAAATAGAAAATGATGCTATGCTCTCATAAAAGAAAAATATTTTTCTTTTGTTTGTGGTGACAGTATAACATATCAATGTAAGACTGAGGAAGCTACTATTTTATTTATTTCCCAGTGGAAAACATACCCAGAAGTATCCAAACTGAAAAAAAAAGTTTTCAGCACATTTCTTTTTCAATTTTTTATGCTGTATCAGACCAATCCAATGAATATAATAAAATAATCATTATTTCATATTATAATAATTATTTTATTTTAATTATTCATTACTCAGTAAGAGTATCCAACTGAAAGAACACAGTAGTGGGAATAAAGTATGTTTTCTTGTGCATTGTTGTAGACACTCCTTCTTGTAGAGACAGTCATGACAGCATACAGGCGCATCACATTTACAAAGGTTTAATTACACCCAGATCAGTTAATTTAGTTGACAACTTTCCATCAAACATCTGATGGAATATTAATTGAGAAATGCTTTTGATGAGGTTAGATTTACATTCACAGAAAGTATTTCTTCCTGACTTTTTAATTCTAATGACTTCCAACTTGAATATTCAAATGCTTAGTATCATCTAAAAAGTGAAGATTCACACATGAATACAGTGATTCCAACAGCACTATTTACCGTATTTAATTTTTCTGTTTATATAAATACACAGTAGGAAGGAAGGATACACAAAGGCTATTTCATTACTGTCTCAGATCAACTTGAAATCAAATAATAGTTTTAGGTGCAACACAGGGACCATGCATAGGCAAGCCGTGATGGACTGAGTAGTAAGATGCTGTTGCTCTTGCTTTTTACAGATAGCTAAATTATACTCAATGCATTCCTAATGCTACCTTTTCACATAATTTTATTTGACTGCTGATGGAAGAAAAAGGTTTTTTTTAAAAGCTGGCTACAGAAAAGCAGTATCTACAAAAAAATAATTGCAGGTAGGCTGTTCAATGCAAAAAAAAAAAAAAAGACATTTCTGGAAGCAGGACTGGATTATTAAATCTTATTATTTAAATGACAGCATATATGACAGTATTTTTCCTTTACATTATTCAAAATATGAGAAGGATTCATTTTAAGAGCTCAGAGTCTAAAAGGCAGATAAGGAGAAGGGAAGACACAGAAGCAAACCTGTAGGTTGCAGTCACTATCATTTTTTTTTAAATTAACATTAACTCACTTCATGATGGTATGATGAAAGATGTATTTAGCAAGCATTCCAGACAGGAAAGATGACTTCCAGAACTGGCACGGGTATTACACTGTGCCACGACATGGGCTCAGCGAGAAATGGGTATGTGATGTGGCAAGACATATGGAAAAACTGTGTGTCCTCTGACAGTTCCTAAGCCTGCCCTTGTTTGTCCATGGTGTTACAACTGGAGGTTGTAACAAAGCTCTCAGCTATGTCTTCATTCCTTCTCATTTGCAGCAGCAAACAGCTAAGGTCCTGCTGTGGTGCTTGCCTCCCACACCCATAACCTGCCCACCTCTTTGGGCTCACACTCACTCTAGATTCTCACCATCAAACTTCGTCTGAAACTTTCATATTCATTGTCCACAGCTGCTCAAAGCTCCACTATTGCCCCTTTATCTGTGCCTCACCCTCTGATTACTGCTTTATATTTTGGTTGACAAATACAGTCTTACCCTGTTCATCCTCAGTCAGAGTGCTGATGTTGTAACAGTTATTTTTCTCTTCAGTCCCTCTGGCAAAACTTTCTGGCCTCCTTTTGAATTTGCCCTCTAGTTTTCCTTTCTCCATTTCCTTGAACATGAATATTTATCAGTATCTTCCTCACCTAAGAGTGAACCTCACCTAAGAGGTTCACTTCAGCATCAACATGACGGACCCATGCTCTATCATTAGTTAAACTTTCAGAGAAGAGCTCCATCTCTTGAATCCTGCTCAAGGTTAGGATGGCAGGCATGACGGTGACAGAGACAATAAAAACAGGTGGTAGACTTTTTGTGATACCTCCCCATTCACAATCCCTGTTTTTCCTGACCAATCTCAAAGTTCTTTTCTCCTCTACTGCACATCTGGAACTCAACTTTCTTTACCTTTTCTGTGTTTGGGTCTTCACTTCACTGCAATGCGCATTTGGTGATTTAATCCCAAATAGAGGAGTACCTTAGTTTTAACAGAGTGGCTGATCAATGGTTTAATCAGTGATTTTGTTTCTAATTCTCTCTGTGCTGCTGCTTTGTTTCTTTACTTTTGAATACAGTAGATCCAAAGTCAAACTGGAGTCATGCTGAGACACAGGGGCCAATGAGAAAAGAAAGCAAGTATACCTGGCTGCTGAATGTCTTTAGAGCTGCCAGATGAAATCAAAGAGGATATGTAGAGCCACATGCGTATTCTTTGCCTCTGCCTCAGGAGCAGTTTATTCTTATGTAAAGATCATGAAGTGCTTTTCATGAGTAGGAAGCTTTCAGAAGAGGAAGAAAGAAGAGGGGCAGTGTTAAAGAAAATGAAAATTCATCTTTTAAGTCTCTCTGAATGAAAAGCTGGAATTCATAGTTTATTTCTCACTAAGGTGCTATGATTTACAGAGTCTAATTTTGGAGTTGTTTACATTTTTTAAATTGATTAGTATGAGCTCCTAAAATATCTCTGCAGCAATCTTATTTCTGCAGATGCATTCATTGATATTCACCAGTAATTTATGCTAACACAGAGAACATTTACAGCTGTTCGCTTCCAGAATTAGCACTTACAGATGTTTTGTCAGCCACTTAAAAACACAAGCTGCACAACTGGATTGCTTAAAAGATTTAATTAGTACCATTGCTGAGACACGATGGTGAACAACAGAACATGTTTTTGAATGATTATTCATAATAAATCTGTCACTAAACAAAAATCATACCTCTGGCTGCTGTAATATGAAGAAAATAACAATCTTCAATAGATCTGTAATGATTTTCACCAGACTGGGATGTGATATACAGTATGATGCTAGGATGTGAAATACAGTATGATGTCTATAACGAAAACATTGAAAGTAATATATGATGTCTTTCTGAAATGTTTAGGATGGAAGAAAGGCAAACATCCAAATCTTGCTGTCTCAAAAAAAAAAAAAAAATAACCAGCATTCATTTTATGTTATTGTTTTTGCTCATAACAGAAACAAATGCAATTTTGCACTAGCCACAGACTTTTTTTCCTGTCTTTCATTTTAGCTATCTTTTTCAACACAGTCAGTCTACTTGCGTATCAGAACTAATCAGTAGTGAATTAATTACAAACATGGATTTAGTAATTGCTTCTTTGCTGGAATTCAGTATTTGCTTTCCATTAATCTAGCCAGGGAGTCAGAACTGTATTGTTAAGCATAGTTCCAAGGGATGAAGAAGAATTTCATAAATACTGTATTTTCAGTCTTTTCAATGACTAATAATTAACTGAAGCATATAGTACAAACATTACTTCAGTAAAAAAAACCTTGTCCTTTTTCTACCCTTGAAGAGGCCGGTTACAATTTTAATCTGATTAGAATACCTCCCTCATTAGAGGCAAATACCTGTCTGTTTTTGAATGCTGTAGAAACCCTGTAGATTCACAGATTAGAGAGCACAGGAAAATCGAAAAACAGCCTCTCACCTGACATGTTATTGCTTAGGGTATTAAAACTAGATCTAACCATCCAATACTCAGGCAAAGCTGCATGATTTTTAACTGCCATTTCATTATTTCAGCTAATGGTCTTCATAAACTCAAATATTTAGGCTAGGAATTGTCAATGTACACAGAAAAAATAGAAGATCATGCTGAGACAGAGGGACTGGCATGGTACACGCAAGTAGCAAATACAACATAGTATGCTCAAAGAATTCTTGCATAAAAGCAGTGAAATTTTAAAACAGGTAGATCTTGTCCTGTTTCAGAAGAAATGGGCTTCTGCTATTTCTGGAATTAAAAGGGACATGACTTGGCAAGAAAGGAGGTTTGGGAACACCAGAAAAACTGCTAGCATGTGTACAATGGCACAAACACCCTACAGTTAAAGGAACAGATCCTGGAGGTCCCCTGAAAAGTCATAAGAGACAGGGCAGCAGTCCCCAAGTGTTACTGTCCTCAGCTCCAGGGAGACCTCAGCTGAGAAGCGGACTCAAAATATTTTGGAAGTCCATTTTGTTGTTTTAAGCACTGTCTTTAAGCACTGAAAACAGGTTTCCAGCTGTTTGAAGACCAGTTTCTGTAGTTTTCCTTTAAGAAAGATCACTGGTGTTTCCTCAACCAAAATCATTAGCTATCTTAATTTAATAGCCTCTATCTAAAAACAGATTTTAGAGTAAAGATTTATCAAATAACTGACCCACTGGAAAGGCTTTTTTCTAAATTCCATTATTTACATGTTGGTTTATGTCTTGAAGGAGCTTTTTACACATATATATCACACGTTTCTATGCATTTTGATATTTTTAATTTAATCTCAATGGGGGAAAAAAGTTAGAGCTATTAGGACTAAGGAAAGAAAAAACCCACAAAAAACCAGAACCACAACACAAAACCAAAAACAAACAAACCACAAAAAAAACCAACCAACCAAACAAAAAAAACCCCAAAACAACCAACCAACCAACCCCCCAAAAAACCCAGAAACCAGCTATTATACCAGAAGGCCACCCAGAATAAGAAAAAAAGATGAAGGTTATAATTCCTACTACTTACTTTGTTTAGCTGGCATAATAGTAACTGATGGAAGGCATTAAAAACGTCTGTTTGGCCATGAATACTTTTGGCCAACAGCATCGTGGCTGATTGAACCAAAAATGCAGTCAAGATACAAATTGGGCGAGATCATCAAGCAGCTGTAGCTACACTAACACCTGCCAGCTGAATGTTGTGCCCAGTATCTTGGTCTGATTGAAATAAAATAAAAATCTCTAATGAAATTTAATAGAGGTCATTTCCTTTTATGTAAGATTGTAACCAGAAATAAATGAAGTTAGATGGAAGGTTTTCTTCTTCAGCATAGGGAAAATGTAAGTCCTGTAGAATTACTTAGCAGAAAGGTAGGCAGGTGTTCCTATTTAAATACTTAAAGTGAGGGTTCCTGACATAGGGAGGTTTTGGGTATGCAAGGTGTGTTGAGGGGCACAGAAGTGTAATGGGCTACTACATTTGTTTTAAACTTGTGTGAGCAATATAAATACGATACATCAAGGATTTTTCTCTGGGCCTTTCATAAGACATGGGCAAAGGAATATATAATGTGAAGCTTCATACAATATTTGTTTCTGAATAGTACTGTAAATTATCAACTTGGAACTATGCTTATTACATAATATTAAACTGCCTCAGTCTAGAACAAGAATATCTTGTCCTACATTCACTTATATATTGTCTATTGCTGATTCTTAATTTAAAATATACAACTAATGCTATAAAATACTTGAAATTTTTTTTCTTACCTGCTAAATACTTACAGGTTACGCTTTTCATCACATTGTTAGGATAGACAGACAAACACCATTTTGTCTTCCTCTAAGTTTGTCTAAAGCCTAGACCTGCGAATGTGGTCAGTGAGTTAAACACTGGCCATGGGAACAGTGAAGGGAAATGGTAGCACCTGGGCCTTTGCTAATAGTTGAGGATCCAAGGGACAAGGAAGCTGATCTGGCGAAATATACTAACTGGCTCTGTAAAACAGGTGCTGTGTTAATTTGCCTGCCCAACCATCCTTTTCCTATGATTTATTTTGAATTCAAGTGTTCAGACTTGGTGGTTTGGTTTGTGGTGGGTTTTTTTGTTTGTTTGGTTGGGGTTTTTTTTTGTTTTAATTGTTGTTGTTCTATCTATCTATCTATCTATCTATTCACTTGCTTGCTCAGGCATTTTCTAGCCTCCACAGAAAGGCTGGAGAAGACTGGTTTTAGCTAGAAAGAAAGCTTGAGAAGATTGGTTTTAGCTAAAGAATGCTCTTCAGCAAGGTACTAGCAACATGCATCACTACCCAGTTATCCTTGATGCAAGAGGCAAGTAACATAGCTATTAGTGTATAACGACTCCTACACAAAGGAATTACATAAGCTTAACAAAGTTTACATAATCCTAAACAGAATTTCTAAATGTAAATATATATTGATTCAGAGACACGTTTTACAGATTATTGGTGGGGAAAAAGTCTCAACTTCAGAGAAATATATATTGAATTAAGATGTATATTTTCATTAACATGTGAGACCTAATAAAAAGCAAGTCAGATTGCAACTTAACAGGATTAAATTCTAACAAGAATATTAGATTTGCAAACCATTATATTGGGATAGAAGTTGTGTGGTTTTTCTACCTGTAAAATAATGAGAGATTAGACTATCACTTGACAGTATCCATCTGGACATAGACATCCAGTAATGAATACCCAGAGTACACTGCAATAAATGATACAGTCTTTCATGGTGGTCATACTCAAAACCCCCACTCTCTTTTATGATCTAGTATCATGGTAGATACCACATGATACAAGATAAGTGCATTATTGGGGGGATTGAATTAGAGCATGGAGAAAAAGCTGCACAGTTAGTGGATGAGACAAACTGGACGGTGCTATGTGCAAGAAGAGGTAAAAAGATGCATAAAGTTGGTATTCTTGCCCAAGGCAGGAATAACCCAGACTGTTTTCCCCAGCATATTTTTCAATGTGCACTATAGGGACTTTATCTCCTTCTACAGTACGTAAAAGTTTTGGTTGAGCAGGGCCAGCCTGATTGGCAAATCCTCTAGTGTTGACTAATCAGGTGGCTTTTTCCTAAATGTGTGTCTCAATTTTTGAGAGTTCCACACCCCATTGCTCTCAGGCTGGTCTTCAACACCCCATAGCAGAGGCAGGTGTGTGGTAGGGGATGTGATACACCCACTCAATGCCATGCTTTTTCGCCCAGGTGTCTATGAATTTGTTTTGGACCAACTGAAATTTGAATTTTTTTCAATTTTGAAAATTTTTTATTTTCTCTAATTTTGAAATTCCTCACTACTGTGATTTTTGTCAAAAAAGAAATGGTTGAGAATATGTTTGTATCAGATCTAAATGTCTAAAATGCTCACTGTCTACCCTGGATTCTAATGACAGCATGAAGTTCACAGGCTTGGAATCTCATGTTGTTCTTTTGATGGTTTTTGTCCAAACTTTTAGTTTGGCAATGAAAATGATCCTATTTTTATTCTTATGATGTTTGGCCCCTATTATATTGCAATTTATTACTTTTCACACTCAAAGCTGGAAGAAAATCAGCAAAAGGAATAGAAGAATGTAGAATACAGCTTCACATGAGGAAACTAATTCTAGTGTCCTATTAAACAGGTGAGACATCCAAAACAGTATTCCAGTGATTTGAAAAAACCATAAAGGGCAGTCCAGAACTCTTAACAAATTTTCCTTCTTCCAAGTAACCTCCTAATTATAATTATTTCCACTTCTATCTATTTTTAACTTTCTTGTAAGAGCCACAAATTATGAATCACCCCATGGTTTCAGGGAGGTAACTTGTGAAAGAAACTTCTCACTGTCATAAAGACTCATCTCACAGTGGCTCTGAAGCCCAGAAAGATGTAGTCTTTGTCCACAGGTGAAAAAATGTTGCTGTGTCAGAAGAACTTCAAGGCAGTGGAGATTTCCTTCTGACTGGTTATTCTGCCTTGTTCATTTGTAGCAGTTGCTATTCCCTGTGGCTCCTAAATAGTTTAGGATAGCTGTGTTTTCTCTAAGCATTTCTATGGCCCATTGTTGATGTTACCAAATGATTTTGAATCATTGTAGTCTTTATCTATCATGATAGTTACTGTGCCTTTGTGGCTGGAAAATTGTTGCTGTATTAACCAATCTTCAGCATTCTTTCAGGAGGATGATAAATTTCACTGTCTTGAAAATGGGCTTTCATTTCTGTCCCAATCATTGAACAGTTCAGGACTTCCTCTATAAACAGAAAATATGGCACAAATCTCTTCTATCCTTTTTCTCTCCCTGCAAGATCTTAGCATAGCTTTTTGTTTACTCTGACCTTTCAAAATATCAGATTAAGCATGAAAATAAGGGTACTGCTGGGTATCGGTACTACTGAAGACTCAAATAAATTAAGTCCTTATTTAAATACATTAACAATTTCAGAATTTTTTGTGACATTTTAGGTAACTTTTTAACTCTGGCATGATCACTAGTGTTTTTTCATCTGTTTGATGTTTACTGATGACTCCTAGCTGGCATTTATGGCATTCTGTATTAGCAGTTTGCATTTAGTTACTTTTCATGTAAGGACCTCAAAGCATTTTAGAAAATATTAAGTTTTACATGCATTTTGTAGGTAACAAAACAGAAGGAATGAGAGAATAAATGATTGAATCAAGGTCTCTGAGCAATTCAACAGCAAAGTTAAAGGTACAACTTAAAAATCCCAGCTCTGGTTGCATTTCAAATGCAAAACACAAGGCTATACAGAGACTGTGAAGAATCTCAAAACAAAACAGATATGGCAGGTGATGGTAAATTAATGCACAAGAACCACAGCTATCTACTGAAATCTATCCTTTTGAATGCAACCAATTCACTATGAATGACATAAAAAAATCTTTTCATTGTCACTAAATGCTAAAACATATTTGTTTGGGGCCTTCTGAAAGGTGGTTTTGTTTAAAGTTTCCTATCTGATGCGATGAAGAAACAGGATTACTTTGCTGAATTACTAATTTGCTGAATTATCTGATCACTGATGATTTTCTCACAAAATGTAAATTAGATAACACTTCCAATCCCATTTTGAAGTTCCTTGATCTCTAGCTACTGTACTAATCCCTTTCTTTCTCCTGTTTGCTTTATTTGCTCTCACCGCCATCCAGTTTCTCAATCCATTTGTTACCCATAAATTGATGCAGGGGTATTGGTACGTCTCTGACTCCTTGAAGACTCCTGGAAGGAGATGGTGGGTTCTGTTGAACAGCAGCAGACCTGAAAGTGATGTAGACAGAGTTGTCATTGCTGAGCAAGAGCAGTGGGAGATAATCACATGTGTGTAAATTATACCTGCTGAAAAATTACTGTTTTAACCCATACATCCATTAGTTGACAACAATACACTTCAGTTACACCTGTCTGGCAGTTTATATAGCAGCAGGATTTTCAGTGATAACATAACAAAACCAATTACTCAGCTACATAATAAACAAAATGTTGTGCTGTGAATTTCTGCAGCAGAAGTGTGAAATACACAAGTGTCTCCTGACAGCAGCTCGCTCCTGCCAAGACTCAGGTCTTGGTGTGCACTGATCATCTCAACATGTCTTCCTCATTACAGCCTTAGGGTGGATTATCTCCATTTAAAAAATGTTTGAAAATACAGTACATGCTGTTAGAAATGTTCACAGCCCAAGGAATATTAGATGACATTTTTGCTTGGTCTCTACCTTACCCCTTTTATTCCAGCATTTGGGTCACTGAAAATGCATCAATGAACTACTTAAGTGCAAATACCCTTTAATGCCTATTAATCCAACAACCCCAGGAAAATGGCCCATTCTTCGATCAGTTTTCAAAATCCATGGGAACTGCCCTTATACTAAACATGGCTGAATCATTGCTATGTACCTGAACAATGCTGTGAACTTCAAACTACTACGTAACCTGATGGCCAAAATCCTACACATTCAGTGCTCCACATCATCCACTCTTACCCCGACCAGAGTCCGCGATGAAAATACCGCAGGTCAAGTATTTCTTAGAGCTAATCTAGTGTGCGCTGGCGCCACCCTGTGGGTTTCAATGCAAACACATGGGTACAGCTCAAAAGGAGAGGTAGCACAGTCACCGCACAAGTGTGAATCTCGCACCCATTCCAGTTTCTCCTTTGAAAAAACTTTTCTAGTTTTCCAGTTACAGTAGCAATTTGTGTCCTGTAGGAAATCCTTGCTAGGGAGTCTAAAGTACCTTTGCATTCAAGGGAATGTGAATAATTCTTTTACGTAATTTTAAGTTCGTTGTTTTTAATGAGATTGCTTACGTGAATATATATTTCTATCTGAACATATAAGGGCCTAATCACTATTATATATTTGTGCTTTTAAAACATTTAGGAGAATCAAGGCACAGATAGATTAAATGAGTTGAATGGAACATATATTTCAAACACCAAATTCCTCTAATTTAAACTTTCTACTCTATTTCTGCCTCAATTCTACTATATGAAATATTCAAGCTAATGAGAACATAAGTAGAGTCTTTAGTTTGTTCACATTCAAAGTCCTGGAAGGTAACACACTTATTCTACTGGTATTGATATCTACCCTCCGATCAAAATATCCATCTCTGTGCTTGACTAACAGTATCCAAGACTCTTGGCATGTACACTGTGATCCACCTCCATGCCTGATTGCCAGTACCAAGGTCTCTTGGCTGGAGCTCCAGAATAGGTGCTAAGCCTTCTTCCTTTGTGTGGGCTGGGACGTGCTGATGATCTCCCATTACATCGCTCTGGGAACGCTTGCCCTAGCCTAAGAACTCCCTTATGTTTTCTCAGCAGTCTGAGAAAAAACAAAAAGATGCTGTGTACCAGCTCTTGCAAGCTGCTTCCTTCTGCCTCAGGAAATAATCTTGTAGGCAGAACCCAAAATGGCCTCAACAAACACAAAGTGTTTTTTCTTGTGTCAGTGTCTAATCCTGGAACAACTAAAAAAGCTTTTCCCATATGAGGTATGTAGCACTTTATACACCAGTTTGCAGAGATTCTGTTTTCAAAAACCCTGAAGAAAAGCCAGGAAAATAAAGGATCCTGCTGACCACCAAGCATTCAACTTTTGTTCTCATTTACACACATTATTATTGTATGCAATGCTGGAGTTAACATCACACCTACAGTGGGAGCTGGGCTCAGTGCCTGGTGTCAGAGGTGACCATAGGGGTTGGAACTAGATGATCCTTAAGGTCCCTCCCAACCCAAACCATTCTGTGATTCTATGATTGCAATCATTTGGTTTGCTCTCTTATTCAGATTCTGCCACAAAATTTCCTGCAATGATCCTTGTATGAATACAGAACATTGTTTTAAACCTGACTTTTCCATGTAAATGCTTCTGAAACAAAATGTGAGGTGGAAAGATTGTAATTGGCACATGTATGGATGACCTAATGAAAAGAGAATTAAGATAATTAACAGGTAGTACTTGTGGAAGGAACCATCTCTGAGTTCACAGCAAAATGTCAGAAGCAGATTCTTACCTCGTACATTTTTTACAGCGCTGTAACTACATTTTTCTTGGAATAAAAGGACTTCTGCTCTATAGGAGCATGATCAGGTTCATGTCTGAATTGGAATGGAGCTTGTGCTCCTAAAATGCGTAACTTATTTTGAAAGGATCACACCGGCAGTATTCTTGAAATGGAATTTAAGCAATTTATTTTCTGCTTATTAAAAGTAAGCTTTAGTTTTGCTCCAATGTGGCTGAAGTATTTGGCAGGGTGCCCTATTTCTCTTGACGCTTACCCCTTCTCCCACCTGAATGCCATGCTGACTTATGTCCTGGGTAAAACAGTCTCTCACTATCTCCTCATTTCCCTTAGGTTCCTGTGGGTTTGCACCATGGATTTTTGTGTCATTTAACTTTTACAGTTATTTGTACAAAAAGCTATTTACATCAAGACTCAGCAACTGACCTCAAGTGTTTCCATAATACATATAGTACATAAATATCTGGAGTCTTTTGAGCTGTATGTTCACCTTATGTTCTCATTCAGTGTGACTGGAAATCTATATTTAATTCTCTTCATTGAGAAGAATTGCTATCCTGCACCAGGGAAAGGTATGGACACATCTGAGAAACAGCGCCTGGGCAGCCGCCACGATTTGCTTCCTGTGATAAGATGGGAGCTTGGAAGGGCAACAAAACGCTGTTACTCACACAGAGCAGTAGCGGAGAAGCATGTTCCCAAGGATGGCATTAGTCAGAATCACTGGCAGTGAATAATTTCTGCCTTAATGTGCTATCATCACTCAGGATCCAAAGAAACTGGACAGTTTAATTGGATATCTGTTAATGAAGGCAGATTTCTTAATGTTCATCCAAGTTTAATTCTGGATTCTGTCAAATGACAATGCTGCCACGCAATTAGCAATTTAAAGTTCCTGTCCAGAGAAACAGAAAAAATACTGCTCAAAATAATATATTGAACTTCAGGTTTAATATCCTAAACATGAATCTTATTTCACTATGCCTATTACACTAATTCAATTTGTTTTAAATTAAGGAAAAAAAAATTAAGTTAACCTAGTTAACTTTTTTATCATTTAATTTGGGACAGAACTTGTTATTCACAATGTTGGTCTGAAATTTTTCTAAAGTGTTTACTTGCATTAACTTGAAAAATGTTTTTAATATGGGTATACAATCCATTTGTTTTACAGTAAGGTGCATTGTTCAATATGCTTTTTGAATTTTGGAAAAATAAATAATTTCAAAAGTTTGTTTTAAACATAAAATGTATTAAGAGCCTCAAGATATTTTGGTCCTGACCAAGTGTAAATACAGGTTTAACTGTGTACCAGGGTAACACCATGAAACCACAGGTATGATGTCCACATACACAGAAGAGTTATTACTTCCGTTAGTAAATCATTATAGAATCAATTTTTAATTTCAGGGATTTTTGTTTTGCTACATGTAAGTGCTACAAACTGATTCATTTAAATGGTCTTGGATTCAACCTGAATGATTCATATCACAGGATGTTTGCACATTCATTCAACTACCTGCAATGTTGTAACAGCTGAAGAGTGGTAGCCCTGTTGAAATGTACAAATTTAGAGCATTTTTAAAGGCAGAATCCTGTCTTCATTGAAATAAATGGATTTTCTTTTTTCATTGTCTCAGATTTTTGCTTATTAGCTGCATTTGTATTTCAGCTGAAGAGCTGTGTCTGGGAGAGCAGAGAAGGAGTACTTTCCCCACATCATGGTTGCCTCCCCACCTCCCTGGCTGCTCTTTGCCTGCCTCCATCCCCCTGATGCTTTGCTAAACCAGGATGTGGCATAATGATATCCAAATCAATTTACGGGGTGGTTGTTATTCACAAGGGGTAAAGTACATGCCAAATCAGTCTAAATGCCTTGGTCTCTACATCCACGTTTATTGCTGGTAAGGGCAGTAAATCTGGTTTTGAGGCCAGTTTAAAGGTATTCTGCAGCAGCAACCAGTCAGATTTATCTACCATTGACCATTGTGCTTGGAGGGACTAGGACAACCCATGGGGACAGGGGAGAGCTGGGAACAGAACTGGAAATAGAAGCACTATTTTGCCCTTTCCTATTTCTCTGTTGTAGCTTTTTATGGCCAGATTGAAAGGAAAAACAATCAAGGCTATGTCTGGCAACAAGCAAGTTTTTCATTTTTGATAGGTTGAGAAAGAGGTGATGAAGAACAGTTTAGGCTGCTTAAAAGATCAGCGTCACAGATATTAGGGGAAAAGCTATTGGTTTTTAATATGAATTTGTGAGAAGCGTGACTTAACAGAATTTGATGGCAAGGTACACTCTACTACTCATTTGACATGGAAAAGCATATGAAGGTGAAATCAAATTAGCAATGGATTAAAATGGTTTACATATTAATTAAAAATTATTTACAGATCCAGGTAAATCAAGTCAGGATTGGATTGTTGTGATAAGAAGTAGGGAAAAGATGAAAAGAAATTCCTCACGTTGTGTCATGAGGTTCAGAGTGGATGCCCTTGCTTTCTAAACTCCTCTAAGAGAAGTCTAGGTGTGGCTAAATCCACTCCTAGTCCCAGACCTGAGCAATGGTATATGTCTAAGGAGTCAGGGAAAAGGGAATGAGTTAAGGAGAGAGGGTAAGGGAATTTCCTCCTGTTTGGTCATGAGGTTCAAAGTGGACCCCGTTGCTTTCTAAGTCCTCAGATGAGAAGCCTGTGGGTGGCTGAATCCACTCCTAGTCCCAGACCTGGTCAATGGTTTATGTCTAAGGAAGTAGGAAAAGGGATGATAATGTGTTGGGTTTTGTGCTTTGTGCAAAACTTTGGGTTAGCAACACTTTGGAACAGCAGCAGCTCAAAGTTCATTGACACTATTAAGATATATCACACAATTAGATTATATAATTCCCCAGCAAAACTTAACTCTCAATGAATCAGTACAGTGACTTGATCAAAGACTTAACAAAGTCGTTGACACAAAGTTGTAAGCTTAGACTTCCACAGACAGATGTAGAGTTATAGATATACATATATATAAAGGTACCTGCTACAATTTCTCCTTGACTTCAGTCAAAATATTCACATCGGATGTAGGCGTGTCTCAACAGGTGAAGAGTTGAGCCTCAGGAGGTTTTCAGCCCAGGCTGAGTTAACAGTTTTCTGATTTCACAAACCTGAGAGGTGAGAGATGCTGGGAACAGCCCATTGTCGTCCAGGAGAGTTCAAAGGGGCTTCCATGGAACCACTATTTATAGATTCATGAGATAATTAACTTTTGTCATTTAGGCACAAGTAAATTTCCATCCTGGCAATGATTTAGATAAGTGTAATTCCCAGAATTTAGTAATGCCAGTACCAATCTACCGGGCTTATGAAAAGGTTCAGGGCTGCCAGGGAGTGAATTGTTTCACTCTCATCCTCCACCGTAACCAGGCAACTGACCCCTAGTACCGCCAGTACCATTCACCACCTTAGAAATGCAAAAGTGTTTTGATGAACAAGGAACACTTAACCACTAAACTCCCTGCACAATGGCTAAGGTTTGACAGGAATCTCTAAGGACAGAGAGCAGTTCAGGAGATGAGAGTAGAAGAAATGCACCACCACAACAGGCTATAGTGTGTTTAATCAGAGATATTTCAAAACTGTACATTCAAACACATATCTTTGTTGTCCTCAAGGTATTAAAATAATTTGGAACAAATACAGTGATAGAATAACTAATATATTTGAAAGTTAAATATGGAAGTCCTTTGGTTTTTTTTGTTTCTCCTACAATATTCTGTAAGGGACAGGATTGCCAAAATGTCTCTCTATCCAAGGAAGACTCATTACTTAGTTTGTAAGAGGAGGAGATATTAGTTTGTAAGAGGAGGAGATATTACTTAGTTTGTAAGAGACTCATTACTTAGTTTGTAAGAGGAGGAGATATTAGTTTGTAAGAGGAGGAGATATTACTTAGTTTGTAAGAGACTCATTACTTTGTAAGAGGAGGAGATATTAGTTTGTAAGAGGAGGAGATATTACTTAGTTTGTAAGAGGAATGGGTTACATGTTTACTGCATCATTTCTCATTCTCTCTGTGATTGTTGCAAAGGAGTGGATTAACGTTGTTCCATTTCACAGCAGCAATGCAGCTGTAATTCCCATGTAAAAAATGCATTCCCTTTGAATTAACTGCTTCCTCCTACAGCGTTATCTCAATAGAAAAGCCTTTGTACATGGCAATATTTTGTTAGTCCTTTACGCAACCATTACCACACAAGGTGAAGTTGATACCTCTTTCTTTGACCAATTTCACACCAGCATGACTGAAAGAAGCATGTTGACTAAGTAACAGAGTAAGACGCTCTCAGTACTAATTCCCTTAATGCTGTTTTCAGCTGATTCTCTTTGCAGTCTGTCCCTGTCAATGTAAGCTGATTTTAGTTTTCTGTATGCATCTTTTTAGTTTATCCATTATCAACTATTTATAAATTTAATGTTTAGAGACATAAATAGCAATGATGTAAAACAGAAGTTTGGTAGCTAACTTGTTTTAGAGATTTTAGATTATTTTGCATATGCTAGCATTAGGGCGTAGTCAACTACCCTCTTGACTATGCATCTATTACCTTCTGATCTAATTCAAAGCTATAGGACTGGACCAACTTAGCTTAAGATATGGGCAAGCTCTCTCTTCTGTTAAAAATGTAGACTGAACTGGTCAATATTTTTCTTAGGGCAAAAAATTAATCTTTTACTCTTCCTTTGCATTGATCAGCTGTATCATTCTTGAATCAGGAAAATGCTATGTAAGTCCTATTCCCAAAAGATACATGGTTTAGTGTGCTTTTTCCAAGACATTTAGATACTTGGAGATGACCACAGAAATATTAGAGTTCCCATGCCAACCCAGATGGATCCACACAGCCTGTTCATAAAATGCTCAGCTGCACTTACATTCATGCTCTGTTTTCATGCTATACAAATACCACACTGATGATCTTAAACAAAACTTCCACTTTATTTCAGATATTTAATTGTAATAAAGTATAGGAAATATCTTCGGATCAGCAGAGCACCTCATATATAGGTATATACTACCTATGTGGTATATACAGACCATTTAGTATAGACCTAAGTGCTATGTATATACGGATATGTAAGTCTACTTCAGTGGACCAGCTCGATGTAGTATGGCTGTGAGTTATCTTGAGTATTTAAGCTTCAGCAACAGGAATTGCCACATGGTCTTCTTTTCTTTAGCAGTATAGGTGACACCTCAGATGATTTAAATATACATCCTCCCATGGTTATTTCCAGCACTAGAAACAGCTAGTCAGTGATGGAGAAGCTGATCCTTGAAATCAGTATGGAGATTCCCATTACATTTTGCAGACCTTAATAAAGGCCCAGATGACCTATTTATCTGTGAAATTGCTGCTGTCACTAGATGGATGAATTCCTGTGCATGAAGGAAGATAATAACGGTGATGAGTTTGATTTAGGACCGATATACGGCGTCTGCCTTGCTCAAGGAGATTTTGTGGAAAATCCTGTCTGAACGTACGGAACTGTAGCTTTTAGATTTCCTTGTACTGAATGAAATGAGATACGTAGGCTTTAGCAATATTTAATTAATTCAAAATTTTTGCAATTTTTAGTATTAACTTTCTTCATTGTATTTCCTTACTAAGCTTACTCCTGTCCAAATTCTAAAAAGGATAATAAGTAAACAATTAAATTTGTTAAAAGGCTTCATGGATAAATGATCAGACCATGACTCTTGCAATTTATGGCAAGCAATCATGTAGTCAAGTGAAATTATTTTACAAAGATGTACAAAACTTGGTGGTGCCAGTGGATATGTCACTGGGACACTCTGTGGAGTAAAATAATGTTTTCAGAAAGGATCTTCAGCAACCTCTAATTTAGATTTTGTCTCTTCTGTCCATAGTTACTGCAGTTCTTTAACCCCGGAAATTTCTTCTAAGGCCAGGTCATATTTACCAGCTGTTGTCAGGATTGAGTACAGGCGCAGTAGAAAGTAAAGATGACGAACAGCGCAAGCAAGGGGGTCTTTATTTGCAAAGTGTTTGTCACCTGAGCGGTAGGTAGAAATTCTCAGTTAGGGCTCAGAAATAAATTTAATCTTGCATTTATGAGAAATAAGTAAAGACAGGAGAGTTGCACAAAATGTACAGCCTCACAGAACTAAAACCTCACAGTTATTTTTTGTCTTCAAGTCACAATGTCCTAGTGAGAAGGCTTTATGGCAAGGTTACACTGAGAAACTCTGAAGGCATTGTGGAAGGTCAAACCAGCACTGTGACCCCCTGAAAAAGGGGCACAAAGCATTGCTCAGGCATTGACGATGTACAGCTGTGCAGTGGGTATGGGGTTTGCTTTTCTACATCAATAAAAAAATTACTCTTAAAAGATTTTGCAGGAGGGAAAACAGAACAGATCTTGGTATGGCTTTGATAGCATAAAGGCAGTGTTTTTTCCCCCCTTGAAGATTTCTTTAAGCCCAGTGACAGCTTGAGGAGAAATCTGACAGCCTGGGCTGCAGTGAGCTATGCGGGGCCTGATTTTGCCTTGACACTGGCTCTTTGCTAGAAAGAGTTTCTTGACCTCAGAGTTATCTTTGTAAATGCAAGTTAAAGATACCTCTGAAGGAACAGGATTCTTCCACAAGTCCCTGCACGGGGCACAATTGCACGTATAAAGCTACAGCAAACTCCCTGGGAAACCCCTGAAGCTTAACTGGGTGGGAATTGATCTAGAAGAGTTATTTCCTGTTACAGAAGGTAGGAAACAAACACACAGGCATGTTTAGCATAAACAGTGTCATGACAAACTAACAAGGATGTAAAAAAAGAATTTTCCGTATGGGTAAGCAAATAAATAGAACTGACATATGGTGTAATACTATTTCCAAGTGTAAAAAAGGCCGTATCCTACAAGGCCTAATTCCTATGGCAGGCGCTGACTCCTTTATCTGTTGCAGTATTTTAAATACCCCTATAAATGTGAAGGAGTTTGTGCATACACGTCATTGAAAACAAATGAACTTGTATCTAAAATGTGAATTCCTAAAGTGCATCACTCATATTTATGGCTTGCACATTGTTTGTGCCCAAAAGCCCTGCCAAGAATTGATGTCACCTCTAAATTGATCACTATTCACAGTAGAAATGGTGTTCTCTTGTACAGTCCTGATGTGATGAAATATGTCTAGCAAAAAAGCTATAAAATCAAATATTGTTTTCCTTAAAGATATTTTTCTATTCTTATTGAAGAAATACTCATATTAGCATATTTATTGATCATGATGGTATGAAATACGATTTTAGGATGTTCTCTACTATTAAGTGATGGAATTTGCTCAATGGCTCTTTTATAACCTAAGCAGCAGGAACACTGGTAAGTCTTAAATTGGGATAGCCGAAGCTAAGTATGTTCTATAGGAAAGAGCGTCTATTGATCATTTCTCTTTGACATAATGCTATGACTGTGGGTAAAGCTGTATTCTATTTAAATCAGCTCTGAAATGTAGTATTATGAATGTTTATTATTATGGTTATGATGATTATTATATCTGCATTTACAAATCTTGTGCCTATTGTATAAGCCTTTGGGCGTGTTTACAATTGTTTTAAAGACACTTTATAACACTGAAACGCTAAGAAATGGTAACAGGCAGAAAATACCCATATTAATCAGAAGCAGTCCATAATACTGCTTGAGTATTAACCAAATGCTGCATATTTATTGTATAACTGAGTTCTCTAGAAGTCCAAAAACTGAAATGTTTGTTAGTTGGCGGTTAGTTACTTCCCCCCACTCCCC